>NC_084618.1:12400828-12408328 GCF_033978795.1 Nerophis ophidion | reverse complement strand
GGTGCAAAAACTGCGCAGTTAGCATCGATAGCGCCGTTGAGTCAAATGCAAACGACAGCACGGCGGGTGTTGGAAGCATGGCCGTCACACCGACAGCTGGGTGGACCAAAACGGCATTTTAAAGCGCATGCAGAGCGAGATAAAGCCGCCGGAGGCCGAAGAGTGCTGCAGCTAGCGCCATCTTCTGGGGTTGATGCAAATAAATTACATTGTGAGTTTCCCTCTACAGCTTGCTCATTTATGAACAATTATATTGCGCAAACGGCAGAACCAATGTTGTAATCACAACTAGGTGCAAAAATTGCGCAGTTAGCATCGATAGCGGCGTTGAGTCGAATGTAAACGACAGCACGGCGGGTATTGGAAGTATGGCCGTCACACCGACAGCTGGGTAGAGCAAAACAGCATTTTAAAGCGCATGCAGAGCGAGATAAAGCCGCCGGAAGCCCAACAGTGCTGCAGCTAGCGCCACCTTCTGGGGTCGATGCAAATAAATGACATCGTGAGGTTCCCTCTACAGCATGCTCGTTTATGAACAAGTATATTGCGCAAACGGCAGAACCAATGTTGTAATCACAACTATGTGCAAAAACTGCGCAGTTAGCGTCGATAGCGCCGTTGAGTCAAATGTTAACAACAGCACGGCGGGTGTTTGAAGCATGGCCGTCCCACCGACAGCCTGGTAGACCAAAGCGGCATTTTAAAGCGCATGCAGACCGAGATAAACCCGCCGGAGGCCGAAGAGTGCTGCAGCTAGCGCCATCTTCTGGGGTTCATGCAAATAAATGACATTGTGAGGTTCCCTGTACAGCATGCTCGTTTATGAACAAGTATATTGTGCAAACAGCAGAACCAATGTTGTAATTACAACAAGGCGCAAAAACTGCGCAGTTAGCATCGATAGCGCCGTTGAGTCAAATGTAAACGACAGCACGGCGGGTGTTTGAAGCATGGCCGTCCCACCGACAGCCTGGTAGACCAAAACAGCATTTTAAAGCGCATGTAGACCGAGATAAACCCGCCGGAGGCCGAAGAGTGCTGCAGCTAGCGCCATCTTCTGGGGTTGATGCAAATAAATGACATTGTGAGGTTCTCGCTACAGCATGCTCGTTTATGAACAAGTATATTGTGCAAACGGCAGAACCAATGTTGTAATCACAGCAAGGCGCAAAATTGTGCAGTTAGCATTTATAGCGCTGATGAGGCGAGTGGAGCTTTCACACCCACAGCTAGCGCCACCACGCGGAAGGCTGCCTTCAGCCCCCGTTCTCAACACGGCAGCCGCAGAACCGATGTTGTTGTTATCGCAGCATTTCTGTGGAACTTTGCGGACTTGCAAAAGTAATCCTTCATGTTTTGTTTCATAATTATTTCTATTTCTCCAGAGTTACTAATTGGCGCTTGGCAGCTTAGCCGCAGGTCCGTGGTAGCGAGACGCTCAGGTGACGGAAGCTCGTCTGTCTGCCTGTTTGCTCTCAATCTGTCAGGACCGCGGGAGAGATGGCAAGACTCTCTCTCTCTCTCTGTGGGTGTGCGCTTGTTCTTCTACACTTCTTGAGACAGCAACAAGGAAAAGTAGCTTCCATATGAGGAGGTGTGACCAAGTGAGGACCGAAGTCACGGTACCAATACGGAAAACCCATCCATCCATCCATCCATCATCTTCCGCTTATCCGAGGTCGGGTCGCGGGGGCAACAGCCTAAGCAGGGAAACCCAGACTTCCCTCTCCCCAGCCACTTCGTCTAGCTCTTCCCGGGGGATCCCGAGGCGTTCCCAGGCCAGCCGGGAGACATAGTCTTCCCAACGTGTCCTGGGTCTTCCCCGTGGCCTCCTACCGGTTGGACGTGCCCTAAACACCTCCCTAGGGAGGCGTTCGGGTGGCATCTTGACCAGATGCCCGAACCACCTCATCTGGCTCCTCTCGATGTGGAGGAGCAGCGGCTTTACTTTGAGTTCCTCCCGGATGGCAGAGCTTCTCACCCTATCTCTAAGGGAGAGCCCCGCCACACGGCGGAGGAAACTCATTTCGGCCGCTTGTACCCGTGATCTTATCCTTTCGGTCATGACCCAAAGCTCATGACCATAGGTGAGGATGGGAACGTAGATCGACCGGTAAATTGAGAGCTTTGCCTTCCGGCTCAGCTCCTTCTTCACCACAACGGATCGGTACAACGTCCGCATTACTGAAGACGCCGCACCGATCCGCCTGTCGATCTCACGATCCACTCTTCCCTCACTCGTGAACAAGACTCCTAGGTACTTGAACTCCTCCACTTGGGGCAGGGTCTCCTCCCCAACCCGGAGATGGCACTCCACCCTTTTCCGGGCGAGAACCATGGACTCGGATTTGGAGGTGCTGATTCTCATTCCGGTCGCTTCACACTCGGCTGCGAACCGATCCAGCGAGAGCTGAAGATCCCGGTCAGATGAAGCCATCAGGACCACATCATCTGCAAAAAGCAGAGACCTAATCCTGCGGTTACCAAACCGGAACCCCTCAACGCCTTGACTGCGCCTAGAAATTCTGTCCATAAAAGTTATGAACAGAATCGGTGACAAAGGACAGCCTTGGCGGAGTCCAACCCTCACTGGAAATGTGTTCGACTTACTGCCGGCAATGCGAACCAAGCTCTGGCACTGATCGTACAGGGAACGGACCGCCACAATAAGACAGTCCGATACCCCATACTCTCTGAGCACTCCCCACAGGACTTCCCGAGGGACACGGTCGAATGCCTTCTCCAAGTCCACAAAGCACATGTAGACTGGTTGGGCAAACTCCCATGCACCCTCAAGAACCCTGCCGAGAGTATAGAGCTGGTCCACAGTTCCACGACCAGGACAAAAACCACACTGTTCCTCCTGAATCCGAGGTTCGACTATCCGACGTAGCCTCCTCTCCAGTACACCTGAATAAACCTTACCGGGAAGGCTGAGGAGTGTGATCCCACGATAGTTGGAACACAACCTCCGGTCCCCCTTCTTAAAGAGAGGAACCACCACCCCGGTCTGCCAATCCAGAGGTACCGCCCCCGATGTCCACGCGATGCTGCAAAGTCTTGTCAACCAAGACAGCCCCACAGCATCCAGAGCCTTAAGGAACTCCGGGCGGATCTCGTCCACCCCTGGGGCCTTGCCACCGAGGAGCTTTTTAACTACCTCAGCGACCTCAGCCCCAGAAATAGGAGAGTCCACCACAGATTCCCCAGGCACTGCTTCCTCATAGGAAGACGTGTTGGTGGGATTGAGGAGGTCTTCGAAGTATTCCTTCCACCTATCCACAACATCCGCAGTCGAGGTCAGCAGAACACCATCCGCACCATACACGGTGTTGATAGTGCACTGCTTCCCCTTCCTGAGGCGGCGGACGGTGGTCCAGAATCGCTTCGAAGCCGTCCGGAAGTCGTTTTCCATGGCTTCCCCGAACTCTTCCCATGTCCGAGTTTTTGCCTCCGCGACCGCTGAAGCTGCACACCGCTTGGCCTGTCGGTACCTGTCCACTGCCTCCGGAGTCCTATGAGCCAAAAGGACCCGATAGGACTCCTTTTTCAGCTTGACGGCATCCCTCACCGCTGGTGTCCACCAAGGGGTTTTAGGATTGCCGCCCCGACAGGCACCAACTACCTTGCGGCCACAGCTCCGATCTGCCGCCTCAACAATAGAGGTGCGGAACATGGTCCACTCGGACTCAATGTCCAGCACCTCCCTCGTTAATATACGAGAATACGGAAAACCATCGCATCTAATAGAGGATGTCTCATTTGCACCCCCTGGTGGTGAAATCAATCATGATCAAGGTGTCGGTTTGAAAATTGTTCCCCCTCTGGTCAACATATGAAATAACAAGTGTGTGGAGGAAATTGCTATGCGGCCCCCTTTGGCTAAAATTTATAAAATGGACTACAGGCGGGCTGGTCTAGTACTCACACTCGTTTGGCATCGCCTTACTGAAATAAGCAATGAAAACGTTGATTGGATGGTGTTGCGTTCCTCCGAGGGAATTTAAGTTACTGGTCAATCCCAAGTTCTTTTGATGACACATAAGCTGATTTTTAATGATAACCCAGAACAGAATAGGTATTTTGCAATTTATTCCAAAGCTTTGGGGAGACCAACCTAAAAAAACAACACATTCAATTCACGTCGCCTAGTTGATCTGAAAACCCTACGGACACGCTGTCTTCTTCAATATCTTCCCCCGCCCACACCTACCGGAACAAAAACACATATCTGTTGTTCTGCTAAGCCTGGGACAGGAAGAAATAAGAACGGAATATGGCTACTCCTTACATTCCTAAAGATTCAAGCTTAACACACAGTTTACTAGCGGACAACCAAAAAGAGAACAAATGGAAAAACACTAGCTGCTTTCAAATGTGACTATGAATATAAAGAAATAACTCTTAAATATGGATATATGTAGATATCTATCTTTGTCAATGGCAACATATGTTCCTCCAAAACCTGCATGTACCTTTCAGCATTAATGGTGCCTTCACAGATGTGTAAGTTACCCATGCCTTGGGCACTAATACACCCCCATACCATCACAGATACTGGAACAATCCAGATGGTTCATTTCCTCTTTGTTCAGTAGGACATAACGTCCACAGTTTCCAAAAACAATTTGAAATGTGGACTCGTCAGAGCACAGAATACTTTTCCATTTTGCATCAGTCCATCTTAGATGAGCTCCCTTCCAGCGAAGCCGGCGGCGTTTCTGGGTGTTGTTGATACATGGCTTTCGCTTTGCATAGTAGAGGTTTAACTTGCACTTGCAGATGTAGCAACCAACTGTAGTTACTGAAAGTGGTGTTCCTGAACCCATGTGGTGATATCCTTTACACGCAGATGTCGGCTTTTTGATGCAGTACCGCCTGAGGGATCGAACGGTACGGGCATTCAATGTTGGTTTTCAGCCTTGGCGCTTACGTGCAGTGATATCTCCGGATTCCCTGAAACTTTTGTTGATAATACGGCCTGGGACAAATGGAGAATCATGTGCCTCTCAGTCCTTTCCATCAAGGACGTGGAAGACATCTACCTACCTGGAACCGTGATCGCGGGACACCTGCTGATTGAGTTCGGCATAGCTCTGGTGTATCGTTAAATTCGTAAAACGATGGCAGCCACTCAAGGAGCCCAAAGGCTGTTCGTCGCAATGGATGGTTTGGGCCGGGCTGTGGGAACACAGACTGTGGCGGTTTCTGAACTGAATTGAAAGATGGATCACATCATGGAGAAGCTTGCTGAAAAGGAAAATTGAATAGAATTTGATACCACCCAGCATGGACATATAGAACAGACAAGTCATTGTTTTGTCTGCTCGCGGAAAACCAGATGGATAGATAGATTGTACTTTATTGATTCCTTCAGGACAGTTCCTTCAGGAAAATTAGAATTCCAGCAGCAGTGTACAGAGTTGAAATCAATTTAAAAAGTAAAAAGTAAATATAGGAGGTTTGAATGGAAATAAAATAGAAAAATATTACATTAAGAATAAAAAGAAAAAGCAACAATGATGATTAAAATATAACAGTAAAATAAGAATATATAACAAGAGAAACTAGGCAGTAGGGACCATGTTATGAAAAAGTATTGCATTGTTATTGGTTTGCTTCCCACTTCATCTTATTACCCCCCGCCCTCCTCCCCAGAGAGGAGTTGTACAGTCTAATGGCGTGTGGGACAAAGGAGTTTTTGAGTCTATTCGTCCTGCACTTGGGATGAAGCAGTCTAGCACCAAACAGGCTCCTCTGGCTACTGATAATTGTATGCAGAGGGTGGCTGGCATCATCCAGGATGCTCACTAGTTTTTCCACAGTCCTCTTCTCTGCCACCGTCACAAAACCAACATCCTAATCTATGATTTGACTCCCTCGAATGGCCTTGACGCTGTGGAAATAGGACCAGGCTGTTCTGAAAAACACCTCAATCATGGACGCTTTTGACCTCCCTCCCTCCTCAACGACACCTGGAGTCAAACTATTGCAGATTGGCCTCAGTCTAAAAAACATTACATCATCACACTAAAGACAATTGGGCATACACGCACACAGCCCCACGCCTTCACCACCGATTTTTTTCCCCTTCAGGGTGATGGTCGGATGGCAGCGCTTCAAAGCAGCGGTCGCCCTCCAGGGCCCCAACTCCCCGCCCCTCTGTTGCGAGTTTGTCGTGATTGAATGTAACGTGTTTTTGTGTGCATTGCATGGAAGTTTTTCTTGTCCCACTCCAGACTAGGCCCCCCTTAGGAGCCCAGTCTAGATTGTATTTTTTTACTCGTATTTTTCCCCAGCGTTTTACCTTTTTCCCATCTTTTACGGGACCCATCAGCGTTCCTGTTCTGTAACCCTGTACACTGTTTGTTTGTCTAATCTTGAACGGGTTTGTGCTGAAAACAAAGTGTCCTTGTACTTGTGCAATGATAATAAAAACCTACCTACGTACTGTATGTCCTTGAATTGCCGCCGGGTATGTGGGATGCGCATGCCTAGATTAACTCCTGTGTCAAATTCGTTTCGCAAAATAATTAGTGCATGCTTAGCAGTACCGCCGGCTCAGGATTAACGCCAGGTAAAACTCTTTTCGCAAAATATTATTTTTTATTAGCGCATGTCTAGAATTTCCACCGGGTCAAACTCGTCACGTCACGAGTGACACTTCACCTGTCATCATTTTCAAAATAGAGGAGGCTGATTTCAATCATTTGAAATCGCATAAAGGGAAGAAGATTAAGAGCTATTCAGTAGGATTTAAGGTCCAAGCTATTGAATATGCTGAAAAGAAGAGTAAGCAGCTATGTTTTATTAATATACCGTAGCTGCGTGTGTCAAATATGACTCATTAAATGACCCCCGCCTCCTGGTGGTAGAGGGCGCTAGTGATCCTTCTTGCGACTACTCGGCTGCAGAAGAAGTGACAACAAGAGTGAGCAGCGTGTGTTTATTTTTTCCTCTCGCTTGCACTTTTAACATGGGGGATTACATACCTAAAATAAAACTGTTTTCTAAACTGGACTTTCAATCGAAGCAGGAGGTAATAAAGGAAGATTTCCATCAAGACAAAGAGACTTTTAAAACTGAAGAACGATAAGGAAGACTTCTATAAACAAGTTATCGATGCGTTTGATCAGAAGGAGCTGCGCATGGACTTCATTTCTAAGTAAAGGAAAGACCATAATAATAATGTTTTATTTATTAAATGTGCTTTTCCTGATGGTATCCTTACATCACACTCAAATTTCTAAGCGTAGGCCTAAATTTACCGCATGCCTTTGGTCAGCGCCGGAGTGAGAAGATGTTTTAAATTAACTAGCGCCCCAGCGGAAATTCAAGGAAATACGGTACCTTATATATCTAGAAAGTGTGGTTCTAATGAGGTCTCAAGAAGTTCTGAAATACGTGAATGTGTGTGAAGCGCCATCGCCCTCTAATAAGCGTTTTCCTCATCCAGTAATTCATAATTATCACCATCCAGCTCCTGGAGTTCCGGGTTCG
>NC_084618.1:12390828-12393328 GCF_033978795.1 Nerophis ophidion | reverse complement strand
TAGAGAGCCAAATACTAGAGTCCGTGAACATTGCTCCAAAGTCAGGATTTGTTGTTGATTTAATGTGCATACAAAAGTCAAATTGAAAGGCGCAAAGGCAGCAATATATGATCAAACAAAAACCCTAAACAACAATTAGGGTGGTCCCAAAATGGAGTGATTTTTTCAAATTGACTGTGTGTCGGTTTTAAAAGGGCTCCCCTTCTGGTCAACATATGAAATAACAAGTGTGTTTAAAAAAATTAAATGCACCCTTTTTTGCCAGATTTAATAAAAACAATAAAAATATATAAATATAGAGACATACTCTAACAACTTGAAGTAAATAATGATAAAAAAAAACAATTACAAAAAAAAAAAAATCAAACAAAAAATTAACTTAAAGCAGTCTTTGTCTCACAATGTGTCGACTTTTTTCTTATAAAAATGGGAACATTTTCTTACATTCTTTCTTTTTCTGGAATATTGCAATGTTTTTCTCGTGAAATTATTACTTTTTTATGTCAAATTTTTATGTTTTAATGCACAATGGTGACATTTGTCTCATAGAATTCTGACTTTTATCACAATATTTTAAATTTTTTTGTTGTTCTCGTAAAATACTAACATTTTTTGGGGTAAAATTATAACTTTTGTCCTAAATTGTCCAAGTAAAATTCAGATTATTATTAAAATGATGCCATCATTTAAAATTGTATTTAAAAAAAAAGTGACTTTTGCCAAGTATAATTACGACTCTTCATGAAATTGCCAACATTTTACGCTTTTCTTGTAAAATTGCGACTGTCTTTGCGTAAAATTTCCAACTTTTATTGCACAAATCAGATTTTCTTGTAAAATTTTGACTTGCGTTGAGTAAAGTAAAATTGAAATGTACAAAGGCAGCAATTTATGATAAAACAAAAACCCTAAACAACAATTAGGGTGGTCCCAAAAAGGAGAGATTTTTCAAATAGACTGTGTGTCGGTTTTAAAAGGGCTCCCCTTCTGGTCAACATATGAAATAACAAGTGTGTTTAAAAAATTTAAATGCACCCCTTTTTGCCAGATTTAATAAAAAACAATAAAAAATGTATGTATATAGAGACAAACTCTAATAACTTGAAGTAAATAATGAAGATTAAAAATCAATTACAAACAAAAACAATCAAACAAAAAATTTACTAAAAGCAGTCTTTGTCTCACAATGTGTCGACTTTTTTCTTATAAAAATGGGAGCATTTTCTTATATTCTTTCTGTTTCTGGAATATTGCAATATTTTTCTCGTAAAATTATTACTTTTTTATGTAGAATTTTTACGTTTTAATGCACAATGGTGACATTTGTCTTATAGAATTCTGACTTTTATTGCAATAATGCCATTTTTTTTTTGTTGTTTTTGTAAAATACTGACATTATTTTTGGTGAAATTATGACTTTTGTCCCAAATTTTCCAGGTAAATTTCAGATTTTTATTAAAATGATGCCAACATTTAATATTTTCTTTAGAAAAAATTGTGACTTTTGCCGAGTAAAATTACGACTCTTCATGAAATTGCCAACATTTTACGCTTTTCTTGTAAAAGTGCGACTGTCAATGAGTAAAATTCCAACTTTTATTGCACAAATAATCTGTTTTTCTTGTAAAATTTTGACTTGCGTTGAGTAAAGTAAAATTGAAATGTACAAAGGCAGCAATTTATGATAAAGCAAAAACCCTAAACAACAATGAGAGTGGTCCCGAAAAGCAGAAATTTTTCAAATTGACTGTGTGTCGGTTTTAAAAGGGCTCCCCTTCTGGTCAACATATGAAATAACATGTGTGTTTAAAAAATTTAAATGCACCCTTTTTTGCCAGATTTAATAAAAAACAATAAAAAAATGTATGTATATAGAGACAAACTCTAATAACTTGAAGTAAATAATGAAGATTAAAAATCAATTACAAACAAAAACAATCAAACAAAAAATTTACTAAAAGCAGTCTTTGGCTTACAATGTGTTGACTTTTTTCTTACAAAATCGGGAACATTTTCTTATATTCTTTCTGTTTCTGTAATATTGCAATATTTTTCTCGTGAAATTTTCACTTTTTTATGTAGAATTTTTACGTTTTAATGCAC
Source organism: Nerophis ophidion (assembly GCF_033978795.1). Lineage (NCBI taxonomy): Eukaryota > Metazoa > Chordata > Actinopteri > Syngnathiformes > Syngnathidae > Nerophis > Nerophis ophidion. Next base: position 12,391,225 of record NC_084618.1, on the reverse strand, counting down.
ATTGGTGACATTTGTCTCATAGAACTCTGACTTTTATCACAATATTGCCAATTTTTTTGTTGTTCTCGTAAAATACTAACATTTTTTTGGGTAAAATTATGACTTTTGTCCTAAATTTTCCAAGTAAAATTCAGATTATTAATAAAAAAATGCCAACATTTAAAATTTTCTTTTAAAAAAAAGTGACTTTTGCCAAGTAAAATTACGACTCTTCGTGAAATTGCCAACATTTTAGTCTTTTCTTGTAAAATTGCGACTGTCTTTGCGTAAAATTTCCAACTTTTATTGCACAAATAATCTGTTTTTCTTGTCAAATTTTGACTTGCGCTGAGTAAAGTTATGAGTTTTATTATAACATTGCCAAAATTCTACGTTTTTATTGTGAAATTGTGACCTT
>NC_084618.1:12368328-12385828 GCF_033978795.1 Nerophis ophidion | reverse complement strand
ATAAAAACAATCGTAATTCAAATTAAAATCAGAAAATGGAATCATATTTATTAAAATTAAAATCCAAAAATTAAATTAAAAAAAACAATCGTAATTCAAATTAAAATCTGAAAATAAAATCATCATGAAAACAATCATTATTCAAATTATAATCAGAAAATTAAATCACCATCATTCAAAATAAATTCTGATGATGGAATCATAATAAAACAATCTTAATTCAAATTAAAATGAGAAAATAAAATCATCATTAAAAATATCACGATTTGAATTAAAATCAGACAAGGAAATCATCATAACACAATTTAATTCAAATTGTAATCAGAAAATAAAATCCTCATAGAAAAATGTGATAATTCAAACTAAAATCAGACAATGAAATCATCATAAAAACAATCAGAATTCAAACTAAAATCCAAAACAAATCTTTATAAAATCAATCATAATTCAAATTAATATATAAAATTAAAACATCATAAAAACAAGTGTGATTCAGATTAAAATAAGAAAATGAAATCATCGTATAAATAGTTTTCATTCAAATTAAAATCAGAAAATGAAATCATCATAACGCAAATGAAAATAAGAAAAGGAAATAATCATGAAAACAATCTTAATTCAAAATAAAATCAAAAAACAAAATCACCATAAAACCAATCATAATTAAAATTAAAATCAGAAAATAAAATCATTATAAAATCAACCATAATAAAAATTGAAATGAGACAATTAAATAATCATAAAAACAATGTTAAAAAAAAATTAAAAATCTGAAAATAAAAACATCATAAAAACAATCGTAATTCAAATTAAAATCAGAAAATGGAATAATATTTATTCAAATTAAAATCCAAAAATTAAATTTAAAAAAACAATCGTAATTCAAATTAAAATCTGAAAATAAAATCATCATAAAAACAATCATTATTCAAATTATAATCAGAAAATTAAATCACCATCATTCAAAATAAATTCTGATGATGGAATCATAATAAAACAATCTTAATTCAAATTAAAATGAGAAAATAAAATCATCATTAAAACAATCACAATTTGAATTAAAATCAGACAAGGAAATCATCATAACACAATTTAATTCAAATTGTAATCAGAAAATAAAATCCTCATAGAAAAATGTGATAATTCAAACTAAAATCAGACAATGAAATCATCATAAAAACAATCAGAATTCAAACTAAAATCCAAAACAAATCTTTATAAAATCAATCGTAATTCAAATTGATATATAAAATTAAAACATCATAAAAACAAGTGGGATTCAGATTAAAATAAGAAAATGAAATCATCATATAAATAGTCTTCATTCAAATTAAAATCAGAAAATGAAATCATCATAACGCAAATGAACATAAGAAAAGGAAATAATCATGAAAACAATCTTAATTCAAAATAAAATCAAAAAACAAAATCACCATAAAACCAATCATAATTCAAATTAAAATCAGAAAATAAAATCATTATAAAATCAACCATAATAAAAATTGAAATGAGACAATTAAATAATCATAAAAACAATGTTAAAAAAAAATTAAAAATCCGAAAATAAAAACATCATAAAAACAATCGTAATTCAAATTAAAATCAGAAAATGGAATAATATTTATTCAAATTAAAATCCAAAAATTAAATTTAAAAAAACAATCGTAATTGTAGCTGAGATAGGCGCCAGCGCCCCCCGCGACCCCGAAAGGGAATGAGCGGTAGAAAATGGATGGATGGAATCGTAATTCAAATTAAAATCTGAAAATAAAATCATCATAAAAACAATCATTATTCAAATTATAATCAGAAAATTAAATCACCATAATTCAAATAAAAATCTGATGATGGAATCATTATAAAACAATCTTAATTCAAATTAAAATGACGAAATAAAATTATTAAAACAATCACAATTCGAATTAAAATCAGACAAGGAAGTCATCATAACACAATTTAATTCAAATTATAATCAGAAAATAAAATATCATAATTCAAACTAAAATCACACAATGAAATCATCATAAAATCGGACAATGAAATCATCATAAAATCAATCATAATTCAAACTAAAATCAGACAATGAAATCATCACAAAAACAATCATAATTCAAAATCAGTCAAATAGTGTAAATGCAATACAAAACACCCACTGTAGATTTGGAGTGTTTAGCCGAGTCAGCACAAACATTTAACACTTTTAAGGGTTAAATACCAGCAAATTACCCACAAGTCATAGCATGTGTGTCGCCATGCTAACGATCACTCTTCACCATTGTCCACTGACATCTTTGTTTACTTTCAGCACATGTGTGTGCATACCTGCACAGGTGAAGTCAACGCCACATTAGCTTAGTCAAATATGACAGATTTTCATTGGTTCTTCCGCCATCTGTGACTTCCTGCCTCCTGCCCTAATTGTTAATCTCCCATCAGCCATCTGTGCACCCGCCACTTTTTTTTTAATCATCATTTTAATACACAAAAACGTTTCGGGGGTTAAAAAGCATAAAGTTAGCCCATGTTGACGGCAAGAAAATGTTATTTTTCTCCACTAGAGGGCGTCCTGGTGCACTGTGACCGTGTTCACGTCTAATAAAATAGAAACTAAATCATTAAAATCTGTCTGCCATGTGACGGGTGGGCTGCTATCTAATAGAAAATTTGTTTAAAAATAGTATTAGTAAGCGCAGTAGTAGAAGTTATCGTAATCATTTTCGTGTAATAATAGAAGTAATAACACAGCTATTACTCATGTATAATAAAATAGTAAAACTAATTATTATAATTGTAGTAGTAATATTATTGATAATCATATTTGTAGTAGTAATAGTAGTAGTAGTAATGATATTAATCATACTAGTACTAAAAATAGTAGTAGTAATTATTATAATACTGGTAGCGTTAAAACTACTGCTTTTACTACTACTAAAATGAATAGTAATACAAATAAAATAATAGTAAAAATAAAGTAATGATAATACTAGTAGTAATATAACAGTTTTATATTCATAGCAGTTGTAGTAATAATGACGATAATTCTAATACTAGTAGTAGTATTAGCAGTTGTAGTAATTATGATACATCATAGTCGTAGTAATAATACTAATAATGGAAAATTAATAGTGCTAATAATGTGTAATATTACAAATGGCAACAGTGGAGGATGAATGTCCCATAACAAGAAAATAAAGAAAAAAAGAAGCTTTTTGTCAGGTTCAAACACTGATGACATCTATTAAACAGGACAAGAAGCAAGGAATCAAGCAGAGACAGAACTAAATTAAGCTCAATCGTGGAGAAACGTCTGGGCTGTACTCTTGTACAGTCTCCCACCACGCTCTGACAAAAGATTGTACGCCTTTTATTTGGACTTTCCCCGATTATATGGCAACAGCTGTTTCTAAGGGAAGGGGGGTCATAAAAAGCTGCCGCCCTGATCACAGGACAGTTAAAAGAAAAGGTCGTAAACAGCTGTTGCCCTCGGTCACAGAATAGTTCACAGAAAAGGTGCCTCTCCGCTTTATAGATCTCGGATCAAGACAGAATCATCCTGTGGATTACAACACATCAAAGAAACCGACACCTTCATGTCGCTTCCCATCCTACACAGTGGAGTTTTACAAGCCTTCTGATTGGTAAGATCAAAAACAGCTGTTGTCCTGCTTTTTTGATAACTTAGATACTATTATTCTAAAAACTTGTCGACTACGGCGTCGCACAGACTGCAAAGTCGGAAGAGCGCGCAATTTTTCAGGACTTATGCTACTCCCAAATACAGATCAGCAGGTTGCTTTTGCATAATATTGTAAAAAAAAACGCCAGATAATATGTCTTACCTTATACACACACTATAATAATAGTACAGTACAATCCATCTAGCTGTGTGACTTCACAACTTACCAAAGTCCTACTAAAACATTTTGATGGATTTTTGAGCGCCGTGTGTAATGTTCTATATTTTCAATGGAACATATGAAATGTTGGTGTTTTTTACTTGAGTCATATTGCAGTCAACACGTATCTCTTATGTGTGACTGCCATCTACTGGTCACACTCATCATTTCCCTCTATATCAATCAATCAATCAATGTTTATTTATATAGCCCTAAATCACAAATGTCTCAAAGGACTGCACAAATCATTACGACTACAACATCCTCGGAAGAACCCACAAAAGGGCAAGGAAAACTCACACCCAGTGGGCAGGGAGAATTCACATCCAGTGGGACGCCAGTGACAATGCTGACTATGGGAAACCTTGGAGAGGACCTCAGATGTGGGCAACCCCCCCCCCCTCTAGGGGACCGAAAGCAATGGATGTCGAGCGGGTCTAACATGATACTGTGAAAGTTCAATCCATAGTGGCTCCAACACAGCCGCGAGAGTTCAGTTCAAGCGGATCCAAGACAGCAGCGAGAGTCCCGTCCACAGGAAACCATCTCAAGCGGAGGCGGATCAGCAGGGTAGAGATGTCTCCAACCGATACACAGGCGAGCGGTCCATCCTGGGTCCCGACGAGCGGTCCATCCTGGGTCTCGACTCTGGATAGCCAGTACTTCATCCATGGTCATCGGACCGGACCCCCTCCACAAGGGAGGGGGGGACATAGGAGAAAAAAAAGAAGCGGCAGATCAACTGGTCTAAAAAGGAGGTCTATTTAAAGGCTAGAGTATACAGATGAGTTTTAAGGTGAGACTTAAATGCTTCTACTGAGGTAGCATCTCGAACTGTTACCGGGAGGGCATTCCAGAGTACTGGAGCCCGAACGGAAAACGCTCTATAGCCCGCAGACTTTTTTTGGGCTCTAGGAATCACTAATAAGCCGGAGTCTTTTGAACGCAGATTTCTTGGCGGGACATGTGGTACAATACAATCGGCAAGATCTATACCAAATAAAATAGCTTCGAGGTTGGCAAGCACACCCAAAATCATTCCGTACGTTAGGCGCACCGGTTTAAGTGTGCCTGATAGTCCGGAAAATACGGTAATAACACATATATGAAAAGTAACTGTCAGGTTCAAACACTAATGACATCTATTAAACAGACAAAGAAGCAAGGAATTACACAGAGACAGAATTCAATTCGGCTCAATTGAGGAGAAACGTCCGGGCTGTACTCTTGTACAGTCTCCCACCACGCTCTGACGAAAGATTGTACGCCTTTTATTTGGACTTTCCCCGATTACATGGCAACAGCTGCTTCTAAGGGAGGGGGGTCATAAAAAGCTGCCCCCCTTATCACAAGACAGTTAAAAGAAAAGGTCGTAAACAGCCGTTGCCCTCGGTCACAGAATAGTTCAAAGCAAAGGTGCCTGGAGGTGGGTCAGGCCCTGCCTCCTCTCCGTTTTGTAGATCTCGGGTCAAGACAAAATCTTCCTGTGGATTACAATACATCAAAGAACCCGACACCTTCATGTCACTTCCCATCCTACACCGTGTAGTTTTACAAGCCTTTTGCTTGGTAAGATCAAAGACAGCTTTTGTCTACTCGCCGGGAACTCGTTGCAACACAATTTTTTTCTGAAAACTTGGATAGAATTATTCTGACAGTAACAAGTTGTGCAATTTTTGGATGTCACTACAGTCCGAGAGTCAATCAGGTGAGACGTCACACCCGAAATCAGACGTCCGACATTTTATCGACTTCACGTCAGGCATGTTTCCTTCGAGGACGACATCCTGCTTCCATTTCACCTTTGCACGTTTGCACGTTTGCACTCACACCTTTTCTTGTCGGGAAGATGGCGGGGGAGCGTGATTACAATTTCCGAGAAAGCCCCCCCAACCCGATGTAATTATGTCGTAATCAAGGCGAGGAACGGAGTTCAAACCAGTCATTTGCGAAGACAAAAGCATGCGAGGACAAGTGGAAGATGAATTATTGATAGGAGTTATATTACTGTAATAGAAGGAAGTCAGCTTGGTTTATTAAATATGTTTGTATGCAATTTAATAATTCATATTCTTCCAAACTGTGGATAGTGTGGATCAGAGGCTGTGAATCTCCGGGCACCATTCCATTCTCGGGGGTAACAGTTCCATTCGGAATCCCTTCTCGATTCAAAATGATTCTCGATTCCAAAGCACTGTTTGTTTTGTTTTTACTACCATTATGTGCCAGATCTGTGATTAACTTCATCCCGGAAGGCACAAGAAATTGATACAACGTTGATTAAACCTAAACGTCCTTTAAAAGGTCGGTGTCTAACGTTGGATCCACGTTGTTGGTTCGGAAATGACCCATTTTGTTAAATAATCATGGTGTTTCAACGTTGTATTTGTGTTGTAAAATACGGTGTGGTGGCCGTGGCCTGCGCACCTGCAGCGAGGCGGGGTGTGGCCGGACCGGCTTCGAGGTCGGCGACAGGTGAGTGGATGACAGAGCTGAAAGTGTTTTTTCTAATCACCCGTCGCTCTGTTAAAGGCAGCAGTCGGGAAGGAGAAGTTGTTGAAGCTGGAGCACACGCGAGAGAAACAAGAACAGACAATTGCTGAAAAGCACAGAAAAGACACTTTTATTGCAAAATAAAACAGTGTGGAATATTGGTTCGGAAATGACCAAATTTCAATGTTCAAATCAACGATAGAACCCAACATTGATTAAACGTTGTATTTGTGATGTAAAATATGGGTTGAGAAATTACCAAATTTCAATGGTCATATCAACGTTAGAACCCAACATTGATTAAGCGTCGCCAAAAAGCATGTTGTTTCAACGTTGTATTTGTGTTGTGGAACATTGGTTCGGAAATGACGAAATTTCAATGTTCAAATCAACGATAGAACCCAACATTGATTAAACGTTGTATTTGTGTTGTAAAATATGGGTTCGGAAATGACCAAATTTCAATGGTCAAATCAACGTTAGAACCCAACATTGATTAAGCGTCGTCAAAAAGCATGTTGTTTCAACGTTGTATTTGTGTTGTAAAATATTGGTTCGGAAATGACCAAATTTCAATGTTTGAATCAACGTCACAACCCAACATTGATTAAACGTTGTATTTGTGATGTAAAATATGGGTTCGGAAATGACCAAATTTCAATGGTCAAATCAACGTTAGAACCTAACATTAATAAACGTCATCAAAAAGCATGTTGTTTCAACGTTGTATTTGTGTTGTAAAATATGGGTTCGGAAATGACCAAATTTCAATGTTCAAATCAACGATAGAACCCAACATTGATTAAACGTTGTATTTGTGTTGTAAAATATGGGTTAGGAAATGACCAAATTTCAATGGTCAAATCAACGTCACAACCCAACATTGATTAAACGTTTTATTTGTGATGTAAAATATGGGTTGAGAAATTACCAAATTTCAATGGTCAAATCAACGTTAGAACCCAACATTGATTAAACGTCATCAAAAATCATGTTGTTTCAACGTTGTATTTGTGTTGTAAAATATGGGTTCGGAAATGACCAAATTTCAATGGTCGAATCAACATCAGAACCCAACCTTTATTAAATGTTGTTAAAAAGCATGTTGTTTCAACGTTGTATTTGTGTTGTAGAATATTTGTTCGGAAATGACCAAATTTCAATGTTCAAATCAATGATAGAACCCAACATTGAGTAAACGTTGTATTTGTGACGTAAAAATGGGTTGAGAAATGACCAAATTTCAATGGTCACATCAACGTTAGGACCCAACATTGATTAAACGTATTTGTGTTGTAAAATATGGGTTCGGAAATGACCAAATTTCAATGGTCAAATCAACGTTAGAACCCAACATTAATAAACGTCTTCAAAAAGCATGTTGTTTCAACGTTGTATTTGTGTTATAGAATATTAGTTCGGAAATGACTAAATTTCAATGTTCAAATCAACGATAGAACCCAACATTGATTAAACGTTGTATTTGTGATGTAAAATATGGGTTGAGAAATGACCAAATTTCAATGGTCAAATCAACGTCAGAACCCAACTTTTATTAAATTTCGTTGAAAAACATGTTGTTTCAACGTTGTATTTGTGTTGTAGAATATTGGTTCGGAAATGACCAAATTTCAATGTTCAAATCAACGATAGAACCCAACATTGATTAAACGTTGTATTTGTGATGTAAAATATGGGTTGAGAAATGACCAAATTTCAATGGTCAAATCAACGTCAGAACCCAACTTTTATTAAATTTCGTTGAAAAACATGTTGTTTCAACGTTGTATTTGTGTTGTAGAATATTGGTTCGGAAATGACCAAATTTCAATGTTCAAATCAACGATAGAACCCGACATTGATTATACGTTGTATTCGTGTTGTAAAATATGGGTTCGGAAATGACCAAATTTCAATGGTCAAATCAACGTCAGAACCCAACTTTTATTACATTTCGTTGAAAAACATGTTGTTTCAACGTTGTATTTGTGTTGTAGAATATTGGTTCGGAAATGACCAAATTTCAATGTTCAAATCAACGATAGAACCCAACATTGATTAAACGTTGTATTTGTGATGTAAAATATGGGTTCGGAAATGACCAAATTTCAATGGTCAAATCAACGTTAGAACCCAACATTAAGAAACGTCATCAAAAAGCATTTTGTTTCAACGTTGTATTTGTGTTGTAGAATATTGGTTCGGAAATGACCAAATTTCAATGTTCAAATCAACGTTAGAACCCAACATTGATTAAGCATAGTTAAAAAGCATGTTGTTTCAACGTTGTATTTGTGTCGTAGAATATTGGTTCGGAAATGACCAAATTTCAATGTTCAAATCAACGATAGAACCCAACATTGATTAAACGTTGTATTTGTGTTGTAAAATATGGGTTCGGAAATGACCAAATTTCAATGGTCAAATCAACGTTAGAACCCAACATTAATAAACGTCATCAAAAAGCATGTTGTTTCAACGTTGTATTTGTGTTGTAGAATATTGGTTCGGAAATGACCAAATTTCAATGTTCAAATCAACAATAGACCCCAACATTGATTAAACGTTGTATTTGTGATGTAAAAATGGGTTGAGAAATGACCAAATTTCAATGGTCAAATCAACGTTAGAACCCAACTTTAATAAACGTCATCAAAAAGCATGTTGTTTCAACGTTGTATTTGTGTTGTAGAATATTGGTTAGGAAATGACCACATTTCAATGTTCAAATCAACGATAGAACCCAACATTGATTAAACGTTGAATTTGTGATGTAAAATATGGGTTGAGAAATGACCAAATTTTAATGGTCAAATCAACGTTAGAACCCAACATTAATAAACGTCATCAAAAAGCATTTTGTTTCAACGTTGTATTTGTGTTGTAGAATATTGCTTCGGAAATGACCAAATTTCAATGTTCAAATCAACGTTAGAACCCAACATTGATTAAACGTTGTATTTGTGATGTAAAATATGGGTTGAGAAATGACGAAATTTTAATGGTCAAATCAACGTTAGAACCCAACATTAATAAACGTCATCAAAAAGTATGCTGTTTCAACGTTGTATTTGTGTTGTAGAATATTGGTTCGGAAATTACCAAATTTCAATGTTCAAATCAACGATAGAACCCAGCATTGATTAAACGTTGTATTTGTGATGTAAAATATGGGTTGAGAAATGACCAAATTTTAATGGTCAAATCAATTTTAGAACCCAACATTGATTAAGAGTCGTCAAATAGCTTGTTGTTTCAACGTTGTATTTGTGTTGTAAAATATGGGTTAGGAAATGACCAAATTTCAAATCAATGTTAGAACCCAACATTGATTAAACGTCATCAAAAATCATGTTGTTTCAACGTTGTATGTGTGTTGTAGAATATTGGTTCGGAAATGACCAAATTTCAATGTTCAAATCAACGTTAGAACCCAACATTGATTAAACGCTGCATTTGTGATGTAAAATATGGGTTGAGAAATGACCAAATTTCAATGGTCAAATCAACGTTAGAACCCAACATTAATAAACGTCATCAAAAAGTATGCTGTTTCAATGTTGTATTTGTGTATTTGTGTTGTAGAATATTGGTTAGGAAATCACCAAATTTCAATATTCAAATCAACGATAGAACCCAACATTGATTAAACGTTGTATTTGTGATGTAAAATATGGGTTGAGAAATGACCAAATTTTAATGGTCAAATCAACGTTAGAACCCAACATTAATAAACGTCATCAAAAAGTATGCTGTTTCAACGTTGTATTTGTGTTGTAGAATATTGGTTCGGAAATTACCAAATTTCAATGTTCAAATCAACGATAGAACCCAGCATTGATTAAACGTTGTATTTGTGATGTAAAATATGGGTTGAGAAATGACCAAATTTTAATGGTCAAATCAATTTTAGAACCCAACATTGATTAAGAGTCGTCAAATAGCTTGTTGTTTCAACGTTGTATTTGTGTTGTAAAATATGGGTTAGGAAATGACCAAATTTCAAATCAATGTTAGAACCCAACATTGATTAAACGTCATCAAAAATCATGTTGTTTCAACGTTGTATGTGTGTTGTAGAATATTGGTTCGGAAATGACCAAATTTCAATGTTCAAATCAACGTTAGAACCCAACATTGATTAAACGCTGCATTTGTGATGTAAAATATGGGTTGAGAAATGACCAAATTTCAATGGTCAAATCAACGTTAGAACCCAACATTAATAAACGTCATCAAAAAGTATGCTGTTTCAATGTTGTATTTGTGTATTTGTGTTGTAGAATATTGGTTAGGAAATCACCAAATTTCAATATTCAAATCAACGATAGAACCCAACATTGATTAAACGTTGTATTTGTGATGTAAAATATGGGTTGAGAAATGACCAAATTTTAATGGTCAAATCAACGTTAGAACCCAACATTAATAAACGTCATCACAAAGTATGCTGTTTCAACGTTGTATTTGTGTTGTAGAATATTGGTTAGGAAATGACCAAATTTCAATGTTCAAATCAACGATAGAACCCAACATTGATTAAACGTTGTATTTGTGATGTAAAAATGGGTTGAGAAATGACCAAATTTCAATGGTCAAATCAACGTTAGAACCCAACTTTAATAAACGTCATCAAAAAGCATGTTGATTCAACGTTGTATTTGCGTTGTAGAATATTGGTTCGGAAATGACCAAATTTCAATGTTCAAATCAACGTTAGAACCCAACATTGATTAAACGCTGTATTTGTGATGTAAAATATGGGTTGAGAAATGACCAAATTTCAATGTTCAAATCAACGTTAGAACCCAACTTTGATTAAGCGTTGTTAAAAAGCATGTTGTTTCAACGTTGTATTTGTGTTGTAGAATATGGGTTCGAAAAATACCAAATTTCAAATCAATGTCAGAACCCAACATTGATTAAACGTCATCAAAAATCATGTTGTTTCAACGTTGTATTTGTGTTGTTGAATATTGGTTGAGCGGATATCAATGGTCAAATCAACGTTAGAACCCAACATTGTGTTAGAATAATCGTTTCTAAATTATCACAAAAAACTTTGTATTACATTGTGTTCCGGAAAAGAGTACAAAAAGCTGAAACCTACCAAGAAGAATGCTCGAAAAACTCCACTCGGACTACAAAGTGGACAGATGGCAGGATTCGCCCAACTTCCACAGGAACTCTTTTTGAAGTATTTTTACGAACTCTTTCTTTGAACTATTTTATGGAACTCTTTTTGAACTGTTTGGCAACCGAAGGCAACGCTGTTTACGACCCACTTCCCTGAGGAAGCAGCTATGGGAAGGGTCGGGGGAATCAAATAAAGAAGGATGAGTACGATCTTGGGGCAGAGCGTGGTGCAGGACTGTACAGAGAGTACAGTGGCCATGTCTCTCCTCAGATCTGAGTCCAAATTTAATTCTGTCTCTGTTTGATTCTTTGCCTTTTGTCTTGTTTAATAGATGTCATCAGTGTTTGAACCTGACACATTGATTAAATGTGTATTCGTGATGTTATATATGGGTTGAGAAATGACCAAATTTCAATTGTCAAATCAACGTTAGAACCCAACATTGATTAAATGTCGTCAAAAAGCACGTTGTTTCAATGTTGTATTTGTGTTGTAAAATATGGGTTGGGAAATGACCAAATTTCAGTGGTCAAATCGACATCAGAACCCAACTTTGATTAAACGTCGTCAAAAAGGATGTTTCAACGTTGTATTTGTGTTGTAGAATATTTCTTCGTTCATTTTAAATAGTCATTTATTATGCAGCGTGTTTACATTAAGAGCGATCTATTTATGATTTTTTATTCGCCGACAGTCTTAATGAAAATGTTTTTCTGAATAAACATGCAAATGCACTGATAAGGTGTGTTATTGTTTGCGCCACTGTGCCTTTTTTTGGATGAGTTTGCTCACCGCGCATGTTTTCGAAACCGGAAGTACAAGTGCCGTACTTAACTTTTTCATTCGTATTTTATTCATCACGCCAAGCAATGTTTGTAAGTTTTGCAATTTGACTAAAACTATTTGTATTTGCTAAACCGCCTCGTGTCTGAAGAAGTGTTTTCATGTGAATTAGCATTAGCTAACGTGCTAACACATTTACGAGTGTCTTTGCTAGTGTTATGAACTTACAATGGCATTTTTTTTTGTGTTGTGTCCGTTTTGAATACCGTATTTCCTTGAATTTCTCCCGGGGCGCTAATTAATTTAAAACCTCTTCTCAGTCCGACGTTTACCAAACACATGCGTTTATAAATTTGAGTGTGATGTAAGGATACCATCATGAAAAGCACATTTAATAAAAAAAAAACTTTATTATGGTCTTACCTTTACTTATAAATGAAGTCCATGCTCAGCTCCTTCTGATCAAAAGAATCGATAACTTGTTTATTGAAGTCTTCCTTATCTTTCTTCAGTTTTAAAAGTCTCTTCGTTATTTCCTCCTGCTTTGATTGAAAGTCCAGTTTAGAAAACTGTTTTATTTTAGATATGTTATCCTCCATGTTAAAAGTGCAAGCGAGAGGAAAAAATAAACGCTCGCCGCTCACTCTTGCTGCTTGTTGTCACTTCTTCTGCAGCCGAGTAGTCGCAAGAAGGATCACTAGCGCCCTCTACCACCAGGAGGCGGAAGTCATTTAATGACTCATATTTGACACACGCAGCTACGGTATGTTAATAAAACATAGCTGCTTACTGTTCTTTTTAGCATATTCAATAGCTTGGACTTTAAATTCTACTGAATAAGTCTTAATCTTCTTCCTTTTATGCGATTTAAAATTATTGAAATGAGCCTCCTCCATTTTGAAAATGATGACAGGTGACGTGTCACTCGTGACGTGACGAGTTTGACCCGGTGGAAAATCTAGGCACATGCTAATTATTTTGTGAAACGAGTTTGACCCGGCGGAAATTCTAGACATGCGCTAATAAAAATATTTTGCGAAACGAGTTTCACCTGCCGTTAATCCCGAGCCGGCGGTAATGCTAAGCATGCGCTAATTATTTTGCGAAACGAGTTTGACCCGGCGGTAATTCTAGGCAGGCGCATACTATATACCTGGCGGCTATTCAAGGAAATACGGTATTTACCACTGTGGAGTTATAGCGGGGTCCATGACGATGACTTCCGTTTTGTTTGATCAGCCGTTTTACTGCCATTTGGAAACAATTAAGGTATGTAAATAAACATTTCTGAGAATATTTCTGTGTAAATAACTCATTCCACAACGTATATGTTTGCTGCTTAGGTATGGAAACAATTTTTTTCTTCTAAATTTTAGCAGGTGCGGCTCATATCACGGGAAATTTAGTATTCGATAATATCGACCGATTTAATACCTTTTTAATCCCGATCGATGTACGTTTTCTGTGCATTCCGGTTGTTTTTTTTTGTTCACCTTTTGGAAGCTTTCTCCCCTGAATGAAGTCATGGCTTGCTTCTTCCCTCTCACATCAAATATTGAAGTGATTTCCAGAGTAATAATAAAGTTAGGATTGATTAGAGGACGCCTGCCTGCAGCGGGTTGGAAGCAATAATGAGCGAGCTAATTACAAGAGCGGAGTGAAAGGAACACATTGACGATTCCAATGTGGGGAGTTGTCCTCTTCATTTTCACCCTCCGCTGGTAAAAAAAAATATTTCATATGGGGAATGTTAGTAAAGAACAGATGTGTGTATTTAAGTGGAGAACTTGTACAGCACAAGGCTGCCATCTAGTGGGCAAACTAGTTTTTACTATGTAAAAATATACCTTGAAGAGTTTTGAATGAGGGGGCCACAGGGGGCTTAAAGAATTTGGCCGGGGGCCGAAAGCCGATTGAATGGAAAGTAACACACACACACACTTTTATGTATATATGTGTATAAATACATGTATTTATTTATTTACAGTATGTATAAATCTATATACAGTGGGGCAAAAAAGTATTTAGTCAGCCACGGATTGTGCAAGTTCTCCCACTTCAAAGGATGACAGAGATCTGTAATTTTCATCAAAGGTACACTTCAACTGTGAGAGACAGAATGTGGAAAAAAAATCCAGGAATTCACATTGTAGGAATTTTAAAGAATTTATTTGTAAATTATGGTGGAAAATAAGTATTTGGTCAACCATTCAAAGGAAGTTTTGGCTCAAAATCTCACGATACATGGCCCCATTCGTTCTTTCCTTAACACGGATCAATCGTCCTGTCCCTTTAGCAGAAAAACAACCCCAAAGCATGATGTTTCCACCCCCATGCTTCACAGTAGATATGGTGTTCTTGGGATGCAACTCAGTATTCTTCTTCCTCCAAACACGACCAGTTGAGTTGATACCAAAAAGTTCTATTTTATTTTCATCTGACCACATGACATTCTCCCAATCCTCTGCTGTATCATCCATGTATCCATTTTGGTATAAACTCAACTCGTCATGTTTGGACCTGTTCTTCCTTTGGTCAACGCCCCCCTGGTTTTTTTTTTATGACACATAAGCTGGTTTTAAATCAATCAGAGACAGAGGTTGCTCATTTTGATATTTTATAACCAAAGCGCTTTGGGAGATCAATCTAGATACAACAGTTCAATGCACGGGCCAAATTGATCTCATCCTAAAATGGCCCCCCTTCTCTCCTCCCTACCTCGGACAGTTGAGATAACAGATTGTTATGGCTTCATTCCTACATTCCAAATTCAAGGTTTATGTAAAAGGCTCACACTTTAGCTGTTCTAAAATCTGACTAAGAAATAAAAAGACAAACAAATCCAACAGGAGGAAGAAGAATACGGAGTTGCATCCCAAAAACACCATACCTACTGTGAAGCATGGGGGTGGAAACATCATGCTTTGGGGCTGTTTTACTGCTAAGCGGACAGGACGATTGATCCGTGTTAAGGAAAGAATGAATGGGGCCATGTATCGTGAGATTTTGAGCCAAAACCTCCTTCCATCAGTGAGAGCTTTGAATGGTTGACATAATACTTATTTTCCACCATAATTTACAAATAAATTCTTTAAAATTCCTACAATGTGAATTTTTTTGTCACATTCTGTCTCTCACAGTTGAAGTGTACCTATGATGAAAATGACAGACCTCTGTCATCATTTTAAGTGGGAGAACTTGCACAATCGCTGGCTGACTAAATACTTTTTTGCCGCACTGTATCTGTTGTCTGCCCTAAATGTCAAAATATTTTTTTTGTTTATATTCCAACCATACCCTTCCCCTCAAAAAAAAGAAAGAAAAACAGCAGAAAAACAAAGTACATGCAAAAAAATAAAAACTTTGTTTTTTAACTCTGTCTCTGCATGATTCCTTGCTTCTGGTCTGTTTAATACAAAGTATATGTCATTAGTATTTGAACCTGACAACCCCCCCCCCTCGTCACATTTTCTGGAATAACACATGCTAATGTTAGTATTTGCGCATTTTAGCCTTCTCCTAAAATGCTTGACTTTTTATTCCTGACTAAATATTTTTTTGCCCCACTGTGTATATATATATATATATATATATATATATATATATATATATATATTAGGGCTGGGCAACGATTAAAAATTTTAATCGAAGTTAATCGCACTATTTCTCTGATTAATCGCGATTAACTGCATTGTATACGCAAAGCCCAATAATGAATTCAAAAGTAGTGTGTAGTGCACTTTTATTGGAATATTCTCCCACATGAACAAAAGCGCCAAAACATTTGTTGTGCAAACACAATTTAAATCAGTCCTTGTTAAACAGTAGCAGTTAAATAGCATAGTTGATGAAAATCAACTCCAAAAATGTAAATACAAACATTTAAGCTTATTGCCACTGCCAGGGTATTTAAGTTATCCTGTTTGTTATGGAAAATAAATATAATCTACATACAAATCTCTGAGCCACAATCATAACATCTGAACAGGCAATTTCTGAGGTAACAGCAGAAACATTTTTTTTTTATTAGGGATCTTATGTTTAAAAAACCTATATTATAGGTAGTGGGCTGTTTTAGGGAATTTTTGATCAAATTATCCGTGGTAGCAATATTAGTAATATTGTGTTTATTCTGTGTAGTGCACTTAAAATAATTATGACCATATCTAGGAATTGATATGATGGGAATTTTCCGATTGTTTGCTTGCTGCTTTGATAAACTGAAGGCATCATATACATAGTACTATATTGTGATGTTATGAGCCAGGGAATAAAAGAACTACCCTACCCAGCATGCAACAGGAGTGACAAGCATGTAGGTTGTGTCGCCATGACGACATCTTGTATGTTGTGATATGCACGCTCTGAAAGCAAACGTTAAGAACTCAGCCAACACTCCTGGTCTGCATTATGCATAAATAGACAGACAACACATACACTCCGCTGCTTCTGGATGTAGCCGGCAAAGTATTCCCATGCTAGCAAGCACGCGTCATTCAGTCCAAAACGGCCCGATCTATCCACATTCAGAATTGCCCGGCGGTCGTAAGTGATCCCGGAGTGACCACGCTGTAAGCCAGCCATGAAATTTGCAGAATCGTCCGGTATTTTTGCCCAATGTTCCATCTTTACGCCGGGCGACGCCATCTTGTTAAGAAAAGGCGTTAACAAAATAAAAGCATGTAAACAACATACGCAAATGTGCGATAAAATAATTGTCGGCATTAATAGATTGATGAGTTAACGCATAATTAACGCACTAATTTGCCCACCCCTCATATATATATATATATATATGTATATATATAATGGATGAATAATAATATTGAACTCCCAACACAAAAGCTGCCTTTTTTTAATGTAAACTTTAAAAAAGTCCACTTCATGAGTTAAAAAAAAGTAGAAAAGGGAACAGAAATGGAGGTTGGTAGACATTAGAGGAAGGTGTGGAAGACCAGCGTCCTCAGACTGGAGCGTCTGGGCACCTTCGCCCCCGTCGCCTTTGAGCTCCCCCACAACGCGGCGAAGGGGAACCAGCGAGCGGCCCGTTTGCCGGCGTGACAGTTCACGAAGGGGGCGGCGCACCGCTGCACCACCTCGATGCTGACGGCGTGCTGCGCCGGCGCCCACTGGCACACGTGCACCACGGTCGCCGAGGTCAGCAAGCCGCAAGTGCGCGGGGCCACGCCGC
>NC_084618.1:12318328-12365828 GCF_033978795.1 Nerophis ophidion | reverse complement strand
AGAGTCCGGGGGTGGTGATCCGATTCAGAATGGATTCTCAATTCAGAATGGATTCTCAATTCAACACCATTTTTGATTCAAAACGATTCTCGCAATGTATTTTTTTTTTCCTGCTCCATGACTTGGTAAGGTTGTTTGGATTGGGTCATATAAGTACTGATGTGCTGTTATTCTTTTTAAGTTCAATTAGCAATTGAGTTACTTTCTGGAGGAATGTCGTTTATCATAGAACCCAATGTTTCCCCCAATATGGAGGGAAAAATTAGTTTATTTTGAAGAAATGTCAAAGATTCTGAGTTAAAGTCGTGGACCAACTCACTCCTCTCCTGGACGTTGACCAGCACGGTGCACAGGTGTGGCTTCAGCTCCTCTTCCATCATCTCCAGACCCAACACCCTGATGGCACCCAGGGCGTTGTTCAGGTTCTCTGTGGGCGCAAAGTCGGAAGGACTTTAATACGTCAAAGCTAGAAAACCAATACAATATACTGGAGGTCGATCAATATATGCTAAACTGGATGGCTAACCTGAGTTAGCATGCTAACGTTTTTTAGCCAGCGACTAGCGGAACTTGGTACCTGACAAGTGTTAACAAGTTAGCATTCTAACATGGGGGTGCTAACTTTTTTTTTTTTTTCCAAATTTGCAGCCGAACGCATGCTAACGTTAGCATTTTAGCATGCTAACAAGAACATGCCAACTTATGTTTATTCAATTTTGCAGCCGAACGCCTCAGACTTAGTACTTGACGCGTGTTAACTGTTAGCATGCTAAATTTAGCATTCAAGCATGCTAACTTTTTTCAGGCAATTTTACAACCAATTGTCCGCATGCTAACAGTTAGCATTTGAAGATACTAACATGAACATTTAAACTTTTTTTCATCCAATTTTTCAGCCGAACGCCTGAACTTAGTACTTGACGCGTGTTAACTGTTAGCATGCCAAATTTAGCATTGAAGCATGCTAACTTTTTTCAGGCAATTTTACAACCATGTTAATTGTCCACATGCTAACAGTTAGCATTTGAAGATACTAATATGAACATGCAAACTTTTTTTCATCCAATTTTGCAGCCGAACACTTCAGACTTAGTACTTGACGCATGTTAACTGTTACCATACTAAATTTAGCATTCAAGCATGCTAATTTTTTAGCCAATTTTAACAGCCATTTTAACTGTCCGCATGCCAACAGTTAGCATTTGAAGATACTAATATGAACATACCAACTATTTTTTTAATCAAATTTTGCAGCCGAACGCCTCAGACTTGGTACTTGACGAATGCTAACTGTTAGCATGCTAAATGTGGCATTTAAGCATGCTAACATTTTTGGGCAATTTTACAGCCATGTTAACTGTCTGCATGCTAACAGTTTGCATTTGAGGATACGAATATGAACATGCCAACTATTTTTTAATCAAATTTTGCAGCCGTAGGTATCAGACTTGGTACTTGATGAATGCTAACTGTTAGCATGCTAACTTTAGCATTCAAGCATCCTTACTTTTTTAGGCAATTTTACAGCCATGTTAGCTGTCCGCATGCTAACAGTTAGCATTCCGGCATACTAACATGAAAATGCTAACTTTTTTTTATCCAATTTTGCAGCCAAATGCTTCAGACTTGGTACTTGGCGCATGCTAACTAATAGCATGCCAACTCTAGCATTCAAACATACTAACTTTGTGAGGCAATTTTACAGCCATGTTAACTTTCTGCATGCTAACAGTTAGCATTTTGGCATAGCAACATTAACGTGCTAACTTTTTTAGCCAGTTTTGCAGCCTGCGACTCGCAGTACTTGGTACCTGACGCATTTTAACTGTTAGCATTCTAACATTGGTTTGCTAACTTTTTTTTTGTCATACAACTTGGTACATGATAGATGCTAAATAGCATGCTAACATTAGCATTCTAGCATGTTAACCTATTTTTATGCAAGTTTGCAGCCAAACACCTCAGTGTCATATAACTGGGTATAAGACACACTATACACTAAACTAGATGTCAAACATGAGTTAGCATGTTAACTTTTTTTTTTAGCCAATTTTGCAGCCAAACCTTGGACTCGTATAACTTAGTACTTGACACATTCTAACATTGGTGTGCTAACTATTTTTTTTTTTGCCAAATTTGCAGCTGAACACATCAGAGTCATATAACTTGGTACATGAAATATGCTAAATGGCATGTTAACGTTAGCATTCTAGCATGCTAACCTTTTTGGTAGGCAATTTTGCAGCCAAACACCTTAGTGTCATATAACTTGGTATATGACACACTATATACTAAACTAGATGTCAAACCTGAGTTAGCATGCTAACTTTTATTAGCCAATTTTGCAGCCGAATGCCTCAGACTTTTTACTCGACACATGCAAACTGCCACCATTTCAACATTATCATAACAATTGTGTGCTAACGTAGTTAGCCAATTTTATAGCCGAACGTCATATAACCTGGTGCTTGACACATGTTTACTCTCCGCATGCTAACAGTTACCATTCGGGCATGCTATATTTTACAGCTGTACACCTTAGGGTCATATAACTTGGGACTTGATACATGCTAACTTTTTAGCATGCTCAATTTTTTAGCTAATTTCATATGACTACATGTTATAGTCATATGAATTCGCACTCAATGCATCCTAACTGCTAGCATGTTAACGTTAGCACATCAAAGATAATAAAACCAATACAATATAGTTCAATCAATTTATGCTTAACTAGATGTCGAACCTTAGATAGCATGCTAACTTTGTTTTGGCCAATTTTGCAGCCAAATGCCTCAGGCTCGTATAACTTAGTACTTGAAACATGCTTACTGTTAGCATTCTAACATTGGTGTGCTAACTATTTTTTTTGCCAAATTTAAAGTTGAACACCTCAGTCATATAACATGGTACATGACATGTGGGAAATAGCATGCTAACGTTAGCATTCTAGCATGTTAACTTTTTTTTTAATCAATTTTGCAGCCAATACTAAAATATATGTCAAACCTTAGTTAACATGCTAACTTTTTTTTGTGCTAATTTTACAGCCAAATGCCTCCGACTCACACAACTTAGTACTCGACACATGCTAACTGTTAGCATGCCTAAGTTAGCATTCTAGCATGGGGCTAAGACAAATGTACACCCCTGGCCTAGAGACAATGTGTGACTGGATGGACCACATTCAAACCTTCCAAGGACCAGGTAGCGTCCAAACTCACCGTTCGGCGTGAAAGGCTGCAGGCGACTGGACGGGTGTGTGAACTTCAGCGGCACGTTGGGATGTCCCATCCTGCTCCCCTCCTAAATCCTTGGGCTTTTTCTCGACATTTTTTTAAAGTGCTCTCAGTCGTGACGCCCCTTCTTTTTGCGTGGTGGCACCAAGTGGAGGCTGACAGCGTCTGGCGTGGCCTGTCAGGGTTTAACGCCGAGCAAATCCCCCCCCACCGTAAAGCTCCTCTCTCCCCATCTGTGCGTGTTTCCTGGTATTAGCGGGCCGGCTGACGCTGCCGAGAGTATTTCTACCGCCCTAAAACCAACGTGAGCGTCTGTTAGCACGAAGGAAACGACTGGAAGAAGTTAGTGAAAGTAGATCTTCGTGCTACCAACTCATGAGGTTCTTATAGCTCGGCTTTAAAGACTCAATTTCAACGCAACTAGAAAGAGATTTTCGAACCTGTTTTGGAAAAGTTTCATAATAGTTTTTATACCAAATAACAAATATACAAGAGTTTGTTTGAATTGAGAATCGAACTTGGATCAGATCGTCATCATGGGATGGAGTCGTTAGGTTACACTCCAACATGCTGTTCGGGCAATAAAGGGACCCCAGGTCATTAGGTTACACTCCAACATGCTGTTCGGGCAATAAAGGGACCCTAGGTCATTAGGTTACACTCCAACATGCTGTTCAGAAAATATAGGGACCCTAGTCATTAGGTTACACTCCTACATGCTGTTCAGGCGCTAAAGGGACCTGACGATATGAACGTTTTGGTAAAGTTTCATAATAGTTTTTATACCAAATAACAAATATACAAGAGTTTGTTTGAACTGAGAATCAAACTTGGAATCAGCTCGTCACCATGGGATGGAGTCGTTAGGTTACACTCCTACATGCTGTTCAGGCGCTAAAGGGACCCGACAATAGGAACGTTTTGGAAAAGTTTCATAATAATTTTTATACCAAATAACAAATATACAAGAGTTTGTTTGAATTGAGAATCGAACTTGGATCAGCTCGTCACCATGGGATGGAGTCGTTAGGTTACACTCCTACATGCTGTTCAGGCGCTAAAGGGACCCGACGATATGAACGTTTCGGAAAAGTTTCCCAAAAGTTTTTATACCAAATAACAAATATACAAGAGTTTGTTTGAATTGAGAATCGAAATTGGATCAGATCGTCACCATGGGATGGAGCCGTTAGGTTACACTCCTACATGCTGTTCAGGCGCTAAAGGGACCCCACGATATGAACGTTTTGGAAAAGTTTTATAAAAGTTTTTATACCAAATAACAAATATACAAGAGTTTGTTTGAATTGAGAATCGAACTTGGATCAGCTCGTCATCATGGGATGGAGTCGTTAGGTTACACTCCAACATGCTGTTCAGGCAATATAGGGACCCTAGTCGTTAGGTTACACTCCTACATGCTGTTCAGGCGCTAAAGGGACCCGACGATATGAACGTTTTGGAAAAGTTTTATAAAAGTTTTTATACCAAATAACAAATATACAAGAGTTTGTTTGAATTGAGAATCGAACTTGGATCAGCTCGTCATCATGGGATGGAGTCGTTAGGTTACACTCCAACATGCTGTTCAGGCAATATAGGGACCCTAGTCATTAGGTTACACTCCTACATGCTGTTCAGGCGCTAGAGGGACCCGACGATATGAACGTTTTGGAAAAGTTTTATAAAAGTTTTTATACCAAATAACAAATATACAAGAGTTTGTTTGAATTGAGAATCGAAATTGGATCAGCTCGTCACCATGGGATGGAGTCGTTAGGTTACACTCCTACATGCTGTTCAGGCGCTAAAGAGACCCGACGATAGGAACGTTTTGGAAAAGTTTCACAATAGTTTTTATACCAAATAACAAATATACAAGAGTTTATTGGAATTGAGAATCGAAATTGGATCAGATCGTCACCATGGGATGGAGTCGTTAGGTTACACTCCTACATGCTGTTCAGGCGCTAAAGGGACCCCACGATATGAACATTTCCTATCACGGTTACTGCGACTGGGTCGCGGCGAATGACAGAACTTTACTGCAAAAGCTGGATGGGAGCAGTGAGGTCGACAGCGGAGGAGCGGCGGAAAGCATAATAGAAGCTAAACCAACAAACGCTAAAAAGGAATTTGATTGAATAGTCAGACAGCGACTAAGGGGCAGCTCCAAAAAAATTGACATTAAAATGGCAATTTCTGTTTATCCCAATTCTAAATCGATTTGAATAATTTTTCATAAAAAAAATATATATATACGTATATATATATATATGTATAGTTATACATATAGTTAAATATATAACTATATGTTAAAGTACCCAGGATTGTCACACACATGCAAAATTATTCTCTGCATTCAAACCATCACTCTTGATCAACTCCTGGAATATGAGGAGAGCAGTCAGCAGCAGCGGTGGCCACGCCCCGGAATCATTTTAGGTGATTTAACCCCCAATTCCCACCCTTGATCCTGAGTGCCAAGCAGGGGGGGAATGGGTCCCATTTTTTATAGTCTTTGGTATGACTCATAGAGTTATGTATATATAACCATGTATTTATGGATATATAGTTATATATAAAACCGTATATAGTTATATATAACTATATACGGTATATATGTGTATTTTTATATAGATACAGTATGTGGATATATGTATAAATATATATATATTTATATATGTACAGTATGTTTGTAGATATACATTTGTATATGTATATACATGTATATATACCTGAATATATGTATGTATATATATGTATGTGTATATATATATATATATATATATATGTATATATATATATATATATATTTACACACACATATGTATATGTACATAGATACACATAGATATATACATATACATACACGTGTGTGTATATATATATATATATATAATTTAGAAATATATATGTATGGATATATAACTTATATCCATACATATATGTTTCTAAATTATATATATATATATATATATATATATATATATATATATATATATATATATATATATATATATATATATATATATATGTATATATATATATATAACTTAGATACATATATTTATGTATTTATATAGTTATATATATAACTATATATTTATAGATATATAGTTATGTATATCTATATACAGTATATATGTGTATTTATATATATACAGTATGTGTGTATACATGTATAAATATATGTATATTTATATATAGGTACAGTATGTATCTATGTATATATATTTGTATATGCATATACATTCATATATACCTGAATATATGTATGTATGTATGTATATATGTGTGTGTGTATATGTACGTACGTACACATACATACATACATATATATATATATATATATATATTATATATATATATATATTTATATATACACACATAAATATATACATATACTATACATATATATACATATACTATACATATATATACACGTATATATATAAGTTATATATACAGTATATGTTTTTAAAGGCCTACAGAAAGCCACTACTACCCACCACACAGTCTGATAGTTTATATATCAATGATGAAATATTAACATTGCAACACATGCCAATACGGCCTTTTTAGTTTACTTAATTACAATTTTAAATTTCCATTGAGTTTCGTCTTTTAAACGTCGTGTAATGATGACGTGTATGCAAGACGTCACAGGTTTTTAGGAAGTATGAGCGCTGCACACACACACAGCTAAAAGTCGTCTGCTTTAACGGCATAATTACACAGTATTTTGGACATCTGTGTTGCTGAATCTTTTGCAATTTATTCAATTAATATTGGAGAAGTCACAGTAGAAAGATGGAGTTGGGAAGCTTTAGCCTTTAGCCACACAAACACACGGTGATTCCTTGTTTAAAATTTCTGGAGGTGAAACTTTCCTATGGATCAGAGCGCGGTCAAGAGAACATGGATCCCGACTACATGTCAACCAGCAGGTATCGGTGAGAAAATTGTGGTTAAAAAGTCAGTTCTTACCGGAGAAAAGCTGAGCTTGTGCCGTCCATAAAGCTGCCGTCGACTCTCCTGAGACATTGCGCGTCAACACACCCTTCCGACTATCAAGTACTATTAAACTCACTAAAACACTAGCAACACAATAGAAAGATAAGGGATTTCCCAGAATGATCCTAGTAAATGTGTCTAAAAACATCGGAATCCGTCCCAATGCAATCGCGTTTTTTTTTTGTTTTTTTTCTAGTACGTCGCTATCAATATCCTCAAACACAAATCTTTCATCCTCGCTCAAATTAATGGGGAAATTGTCGTTTTCTCGGTCCGAATAGCACTTTTTGTTGGAGGCTCCTATTAAAAACAATGTGAATATGTGAGGAGCCATCAAACATGTGACGTCATTGTCTGCGACTTCCAGTAGAGGCAGGGCTTTTCTCTTAGCACCGAAAGTTGCAAACTTTATCGTGGATGTTCTCTACTAAATCCTTTCAGCAAAAATGCTGCCAAGCTAAGAGCCAGATATGGGCCCCAGGCGTCACTTTGGGTACCCATGTCACACAGGGACAATCCTATAGATCAGAGGTGTGCAAATATGTTACATGTGTGTGCATTAAATATAAATATGATAGATATATAATTAATATGAGATAGGCTACAGCAACCCCGACGACCCCAAAAGGGACAAGCGGTACAAAATGAACGGATATTAAGAGTAGGTGAAAGTTTGACTCCTACCATGTTTATTTCTGTGACGAAAAGTTTTGTACTCGATCAAAAACATCGGTGCGGAGAGAGTGTTTGACATTTTTCCCATCATGCACTCTAATACATTTAAATGGCTGTAATTTTGAAATTTTAGGACGTTTTGGATGTTTTTCATCATTTCCACAATGTCCAGTGAGCAACTTGTATTACGTGTGCTGACATTTTTGTTAGCTGGAATGTTTCTTTTTTTTTTGCACCATGACTAGGGAAGGTTGTGTGATAAAGCTAAAAGTTGTGCTATTATTTCAGACTTCTTCCAAGGGTCATTGAGCTAAATTACTCACATTGTCCAACAGATGGCAGCATTCGGAACGCCTCCGGCATTTTAGATTGATTTGAACTACCTCGTGACGTCTTGAAGAAGCTGGCGACTCCCGCCTACAGGTGGTTGGCGCACATTACGACAAACAAATGTCTTTTTGGTCCTTCCTGAGTACGAGCTGGCGACGTCAAGCCGGTCTAGACCCACCAAGACCGGTAGAAACAGTCTCGTATCCCACGGCAACCAGAGTGATCAAGTTGTCCTGCATGTCGTCTGGCCTACAGGGGTCCACCTGGCCGGGGTCCACCTGGCCGGGGTCCGCGGGGCCGTCGTCCTGGCGGACCTTCTTCTTCGCCCTGCTCCTCCCCTTGGCCTTGGCGAGGACCCTCCCTTCATCCTTGACTCCGAGGGACGCCTTATCCTGCGCCTTGCGCTGCCGCCGGCGGGCGCGCCGCGTCTGCCGGGCGAGGTCGCCCGTGCCCGCGGTGGCGGTGGCGCCCGACAGGATGTGGATCTGCTGCTCGATGGCCGTGACGATCATGTCCAGAGCCACGTCCAGCATCCCCAGACCGAGGCCGTGCGTCACGCTGTCGAAAGACCCGCTGTTGGCCGGGTCCTTGAAGCACTTTCTCATGTCCTCCAGGTGGTTCCTGCACACAGGAAGCAGTTTGTGATCCCGTCCGTCTCTCTCGAGCACGGACGCTCACGTACTTTGTCTCGATGATTTTGGACCAGTGTTGGACGGTGTTTGTCTCGGGGAGGAGCTGCCTGGCCATGTTGCTGTAGTCCATGTAGTCGTGGGAGAAGTCCTTCATGTCGTCGCACAAAGCTCTGGTGTCACCTGTCCAAAGGTGATGTTGATATCAGTCCGATATCAGTCCCGTAAAAACAAGTATCGGCTTGTGTCAAAAATCCCCAATATTAGTTAGCTCCCTCACAAATAAATGTCCTCCAATAAAGACACAAGGTTGGTCTACTCTTCTGTTTTAGTGAAATGCTTTAGAAAGGACAAATGTGGTAGGCTGTCCTAGGAGCGAGCAGCTACACAACAGCTGAGCACACAATAGCACACAAGCTAGACATAATGTATGTAATAAGTAATACAACAGCACATTTGGCAATATCAACAAGTACCAAATATCATAGTTGCATATAGGGTTGTCCCGATACCACAATATGTTTCGATATCGGTACCGAAATGTGTTTCGATACCGAAATTAGTTTAGATACCGGTACCGAAATGTGTTCCGTTTCGATACTGGTCCTGAAATGTGTTTCGTTTCCATACCGGTCCCAAAATGTGTTCCGTTCGATACCAGTACTGAAATGTGTTTCGTTTCGATACCGGTACCGAAATGTGTTTCGTTTCCATACAGGTTCCGAAATGTGTTTCGTTTCCATACCGGTTCATAAATGTGTTTCGTTCAATACCGGTACCCAAATGTGTTTTGTTTGGATACCGGTACCGCAATGTGTTTTGTTTCGATACCGGTCCCGCAATGTGTTTTGTTTCGATACCAGTACCGCAATGTGTTTTCTTTCGATACCGGTTTCGCAATGTGTTTAGTTTCGATACCGGTACCACAATGTGTTTTGTTTCGATACCGGTACAGAAATGTGTTTCGTTTCAATACTGATACCGAAATGTGTTTTGTTTTGATACCCGTAACGCAATGTGTTTCGTTTCGATACCGGTACCGAAATGTGTTTCGTTTCCATACCGGTTCCGAAATGTCTTTCATTCGATACCGGTACCCAAATGTGTTTCGTTTCGATACCGGTCCCGCAATGTGTTTTCTTTCGATACCGGTCTCGCAATGTGTTTCGTTTCGATACCGGCACCACAATGTGTTTTGTTTCGATACCGGTACCACAATGTGTTTTGTTTCGATACCGGTACAGAAATGTGTTTCGTTTCAATACTGATACCGAAATGTGTTTTGTTTTAATACCGGTAACGCAATGTGTTTCGTTTCGATATCGGTACCAAAATGTGTTTCAATACCAGTACCGAAATATGTTTCGATATCGAAATGTGTATCGATACCGGTACTAAAATGTGTTTCAATACCGGTACCAAAATGTGTTTTGTTTGATACCGGTACCGAAATGTGTTTTGTTCGATACTGGCATCGAAATGTGTTTTGTTTCGTTACCGGTCCCCAAATGTGTCTCGTTCGTACCGGTACCGAAATGTGTTTCGTTTCGATACTGGTATCGAAATGCGTTTCGTTTCGATACCGATACCGAAATGTGTTTTGTTTCGATACTGGAATCGAAATGTGTTTCGTTTCGATACCGGTAACGAAATGTGTTTCGTTTTAATACTGATACTGAAATGTGTTTTGTTTGATACTGATACCGAAATGTGTTTAGTTTGATACCGGCATCGAAACGTGTTTTGTTTCGTTACCGGTCCCCAGATGTGTTTCGTGTATACCGGTACCGAAATGTGTTTCGTTTCGATACCGGTACCGAAATGTGTTTCTTTTCGATACCGGTTCCGAAATGGTTTTCGTTTCAATACAGATACCGAAATGTGTTTCGTTTCGATACTGGTTTTGAAATGTGTTTCGTTTCGATACCAGTAATGAAATGTGTTTCGTTTTAATACTGATACCGAAATGTGTTTTGTTTGATACCGGTACCGAAATGTTTTTCGTTTTGATACCAGCACCGAAGATACCGGTCCCGAAATGTGTTTTGTTCGATACCGGTACTGAAATGGTTTTTGTTTCGATACCGGTACCGAAATGTGTTTCGTTTCCATACCGGTACCGAAATGTGTTTCGTTTCCATACCGGTACTGAAATGTGTTTAGTTTCGAGAATGGTACCGAAGATACCGGTCCCAAAATTTAAATGATCTTTGACAAGGGTTTTTGCAGTAGGACCTTAAAAACAGCCTTTTTTACTGTCATGTAGATGATCTTTGACTAGATTTTTACAGCAGGACATTAAAACAGCCTTTTTGTCTGTCAAATAGAGGATCTTTGACGAGCTTTTTTGCAGTAGGACCTTTTTTTAATTCATTAGTACCACAATACTACACTAGTGATGCACTATACATTGTTCACATTTACATAGCTTATGCAGAAATGTGCTTCAATATACAAACATTTCTATTTACAAACCAAATAAGTTTGCAAATCGAGGTTCCACTGTCATACGATTCCTGCTGATATCGCATGGAATCAATATTGATATCAGCAATATTCAAATCGGCAACATATAGGAAGTGAAAATGGCGCACTTGGGAGGAGATGTTCTAACCTTCAGTGAGTTTGGAGAAGGAGGAGGACACGGAGGTGGTGGTGCTGGGCGTGAGGCCCAGGACGTTGAGGGACTCCAAGAGCGTCTTCTTGCTGGCCGGCCCCCGGCTCACTCGGGTGTAGGCGGCCAGAGAGCGCAGGGACATCTTCTCCGGGGCCTCCAGGCGGCGTTTGATCTCCTCGTAGGAGATGAGATGTTTGCCTGAGAGAAAAGGCGGGCATTGGATGAGCACGCTCAAGGAGGCGGGGTTAGTTCACTTACGAGCCTTGGAGCCTTTCATGTTGGGGTCCAGGAGGGAGGACACCTCTGCAAAGGGCATCTGGGCCGAGAAGTCGGAGTTCTGCAGAGGTCCCGGGTCCTGGGCCGCTTCCTCGTTCTGGACCGGGGCGGACACCTGCATCTGAGGCTGAAGGGCGTCCATGTCCACGTGGGTGGTCTCCAGCGGGACGTGGTCTTGCGGAGGAGGGAGGATCAGAGTGTTCTCAGCGAGACTCTGGAGACCCAAGCTCTCCTGCATCACCGTCCCCGCTTGGTCTGAGGACACCTGGAAGAGTCCCATGACCGGCTTCACCACCGTGAAGACCATGTTGCCCTGGGCATCCAGACCCAGGACCCTGGTGGACTGCTCCATCTTGAAGTTAGAGTCCTTTTTTTTTTTTTACACTTTTAGGAGGCTCTTCATCACTCTGGACATAGTAGATGTTTCCTACAAGACAAAACCAGATGTTTGCTGAAGTCCTGCAATCATGTTCAGTTCAAAGTTTAGGAGTGACTAACATTTGCGTTGTCAAAACAGAGGATCTTTGACTGGGTTTTTTGCAGTAGGACCTTAAAAACAGCCTTTCTCCTGTCTTATAGAGGATCTTTAACAAGATTTTTTGCAGAATGACCTTAAAAACAGCCTTTCTCCTGTCATATAGAGGATCTTTGACTAGCTTTTTTGCAGTAGAACCTTAAAAACAGCCTTGTCCTGTCATATAGAGGATCTTTAACAAGATTTTTTGCAGAACGACCTTAAAAACTAAATTTTTCCTGTTTTATAGAGGATCTTTGATGAGATTTTTTGCAGTAGGACCTTAAAAACAGCCTTTCTCCTGTCATATAGAGGATCTTTAACAAGATTTTTTGCAGAACGACCTTAAAAACTAAATTTTTCCTGTTTTATAGAGGATCTTTGATGAGATTTTTTGCAGTAGGACCTTAAAAACAGCATTTTTCCTGTCATATAGAGGATCTTTCACAACCTATATTGCAGTAGAACCTTAAAAACAGCATTTTTCCTGTCATATAGAGGATCTTTCACAAGCTATATTGAAGTAGGACCTTAAAAACAGCATTTTTCCTGTCTTACAGAGGATCTATGATGAGCTTTTTTGCAGAACGACCTTAAAAACAGCCTTTCTCCTGTCATATAGAGGATCTTTAACAAGATTTTTTGCAGAACGACCTTAAAAACTAAATTTTTCCTGTTTTATAGAGGATCTTTGATGAGATTTTTTGCAGTAGGACCTTAAAAACAGCATTTTTCCTGTCATATAGAGGATCTTTCACAACCTATATTGCAGTAGAACCTTAAAAACAGCCTTTTTCCTGTCATATAGAGGATCTTTCACAACCTATATTGCAGTAGAACCTTAAAAACAGCATTTTTCCTGTTATATAGAGGATCTTTGACTAGCTTCTTTGAAGTAGGACCTTAAAAACAGCCTTTCTCCTGTCATATAGAGGATCTTTAACAAGATTTTTTGCAGAACGACCTTAAAAACTAAATTTTTCCTGTTTTATAGAGGATCTTTGATGAGCTTTTTTGCAGTAGGACCTTAAAAACAGCATTTTTCCTGTCATATAGAGGATCTTTGACTAACTTATTTGCGGTAGGACCTTAAAACAGCCTTTCTCCTGTCATAGAGACGATCTTTAACAAGCTTTTTTGCAGAACGACCTTAAAAACCGCATTTTTCCTGTCATATAGAGGATCTTTGATGAGATTTTTTGTAGTATGACCTTAAAAACAGCTATTTTCCTGTCATATAGAGGATCTTTCACAAGCTATATTGAAGTAGGACCTTAAAAACAGCATTTTTCCTGTCTTATAGAGGATCTATGATGAGCTTTTTTGCAGAACGACCTTAAAAACAGCCTTTCTCCTGTCATATAGAGGATCTTTAACAAGATTTTTTGCAGAAAGACCTTAAAAACTAAATTTTTCCTGTTTTATAGAGGATCTTTGATGAGCTTTTTTGCAGTAGGGCCTTAAAAACAGCATTTTTCCTGTCATATAGAGGATCTTTCACAAGCTATATTGCAGTAGAACCTTAAAAACAGCATTTTTCCTGTTATATAGAGGATCTTTGACTAGCTTCTTTGAAGTAGAACCTTAAAAACAGCCTTTTTCCTGTCATATAGAGGATCTTTAACAAGATTTTTTCGCAGAAAGACCTTAAAAACTAAATGTTTCCTGTTTTATAGAGGATCTTTGATAAGCTTTTTTGCAGTACGACCTTAAAAACAGCATTTTTCCTGTCATATAGAGGATCTTTCACAAGCTATATTGCAGTAGAACCTTAAAAACAGCATTTTTCCTGTCATATAGAGGATCTTTGACTAGATTCTTTGAAGTAGGACCTTAAAAACAGCCTTTCTCCTGTCATATAGAGGATCTTTAACAAGATTTTTCCGCAGAACGACCTTAAAAACTAAATTTTTCCTGTTTTATAGAGGATCTGTGATGAGCTTTTTTGCAGTAGGACCTTAAAAACAGCATTTTTCCTGTCATATAGAGGATGTTTCACAAGCTATATTGCAGTAGAACCTTAAAAAAAGTATTTTTCCTGTTATATAGAGGATCTTTGACTAGATTCTTTGAAGTAGGACCTTAAAAACAGCCTTTCTCCTGTCATATAGAGGATCTTTAACAAGATTTTTTGCAGAACGACCTTAAAAACTAAATTTTTCCTGTTTTATAGAGGATCTTTGATGAGCTTTTTTGCAGTAAGACCTTAAAAACAGCATTTGTCCTGTTATATAGAGGATCTTTCACAAGCTATATTGCAGTAGGACCTTAAAAACAGCATTTTTCCAGTTATATAGAGGATCTTTGACTAGCTTATTTGCAGTAGGACCTTAAAAACAGCTCCTGTCATTTAGAGGATCTTTAACAATCTTTTTTGCAGAACGACCTTAAAAACTAAATTTTTCCTGTTTTATAGAGGATCTTTGATGAGCTTTTTTGCAGTAGGACCTTAAAAACAGCATTTTTCCTGTCATATAGAGGATCTTTGATGAGCTTTTTTGCAGTAAGACCTTAAAAACAGCCTTTGTCCTGTTATATAGAGGATCTTTCACAAGCTATATTGCAGTAGGACCTTAAAAACAGCATTTTTCCTGTTATATAGAGGATCTTTGACTAGCTTATTTGCAGGACCTTAAAACAGCCTTTCTCCTGTCATAGAGATGATCTTTAACAAGCTTTTTTGCGGAACGACCTTAAAAACAGCATTTTTCCTGTCATATAGAGGATCTTTGATGATCTTTTTTGTAGTAGGACCTTAAAAACAGCATTTTTCCTGTCATATAGAGGATATTTGATGAGCTTTTTTGCAGTAGGACCTTAAAAACAGCCTTTCTCCTGTCATATAGAGGATCTTTAACAAGATTTTTTGCAGAACGACCTTAAAAACTAAATTTTTCCTGTTTTATAGAGGATCTTTGATGAGCTTTTTTGCAGTAGGACCTTAAAAACAGCATTTTTCCTATCACATAGAGGATCTTTCACAACCTATATTGCAGTAGAACCTTAAAAACAGCATTTTTCCTGTCATATAGAGGATCTTTGATGAGCTTTTTTGCAGTAAGACCTTAAAAACAGCCTTTGTCCTGTTATATAGAGGATCTTTCACAAGCTATATTGCAGTAGGACCTTAAAAACAGCATGTTTCCTGTTATATAGAGGATATTTGACTAGCTTATTTGCAGGACCTTAAAAACAGCCTTTCTCCTGTCATAGAGATGATCTTTAAAAAGCTTTTTTGCGGAACGACCTTAAAAACAGCATTTTTCCTGTCATATAGAGGATCTTTGATGGGCTTGTTGCAGTATGACCTTGAAAACAGCATTTTTCCTGTCATATAGAGGATCTTTGATGAGTTGTTTTGCAGTAAGACCTTACAAACAGCCTTTTTCTTGTCATAGAGAGGATCTTTAACAAGCTTTTTTGCAGAACGACCTTAAAAACAGCATTTTTCCTGTCATATAGAGGATCTTTGATGAGATTTTTTGCAGTAACACCTCAAAAAATGCCTTTTTCCTGTCATATAGAGGATCTTTTACAAGCTATATTGCAGTAGGACCTTAGAAACAGCATTTTTCCTGTCATATAGAGGATCTCTGATGAGCTTTTTTGCAGAACGACATTAAAAACAGCATTGTTCCTGTCATATAGAGGATCTTTAACAAGCTTTTTTGCAGAACAACCTTTAAAACAGTTATGATTATGTTTCGAAAGGGCACGTGAGAAAAATAATTAAGTCTCCAAGGGGGTGTGTGAAAAAAAATGCCTTCAAGGGGGGCGTGAGAAAGAAAAAGAGTCCCCAAAGGGAGTGTGAAAGAAAAGTATGACTACAATGGGGTACGGGAGAGAAAATCTGTCTCGAAACGGCACATGAGAAAAAAAAGAATAATCCGAGGGGGGCGTGAGAAAAAAATGCCTCCAAGGGGGTCATGAGATTGAAATGATGTTCCCAAAGGGAGCGTGAGAGAAAATTATGTCTTATATGTAATTATTACATTACTGTACTCTGCAGATATATCAATATTTACTTTTGATAATTAAATGATTAGCATATCATGTTGCATAATCCATCCATCCATCCATCCATTTCCTACCGCTTATTCCCTTTGGGGTCAGATATTACAATTTTAAATGCGATGTGATGACGTCACTACACTGGTTCTACAAGTAAGAAAAGTAAAACTCAAATAAAGGTTTTCTTTCAGTCAGGGGTCACTTAAGGGCTATTTTACTGTTTAAAAAAAATTAAAATTAAAAAAGTGTAAGTTACTTCGCTGTTTATTTTTATTTTTAACCAACCGAAATGAAACATTGCAACGTTTTCACATTCCAGTCAAAATGGCCGCCGTTGTCTTTGCTAGTTTTGTACCGCGGTTCCAAGTCAAATGTTTTATCCGAGAAGCGGGCGTCGCTCCGGAGTCGGAGCCGCGACTCGAACCGTCGTCGGCGGCGTCGACGGAGCAACTAGTGACGGCGGCTCCACTCACCGAGTCGCTGCGCGGTCCCACTGATCCTAGAACGGTCTTCGTCGAGCCCAGCGACATTTTCCCTTCTTCTCTGCTGTTGCTTCGGCGGGTTGCAAATCAGCTCGACGCGCACCACTGGCGGGAGGCCAAACACGAGCTCCAATTGGTCGGAGGACACGTCAGTCAATCAAGAGTGACTCCCTATTGGTCAGAGCCGCTGCCGAAAGGCCGTGAAGGAGGCCGTACTTCCGGGTAATGCCCAAGCGTCATGTTTTACTTTTTTTTTATACTTTTGTTTGGTTACACTTTGGTTATACTTTTTTTCTAAATTTGTTTTCATTTTCGTTTTTTTTTATTTATCACCCTTTTTTAAATATATAAATAAAACGCTTTTTTTATGGCAAAAACACAAAATATGCAATAAATTCACCCAAAAGTGTAAGGATACGGGGCAATGTATTTAATTGTAAAAGCCAATACCATATTTAGATTTCTCATATTATTTAGAGGATCTCTGATTAACTTTTTTGCAGGGGGACCTTTAAAAAAAGCCATTTTCCTTGTCATATAGAGCAGTGGTCCCCAACCACCGGGCCGCAGAATAATTTTTTATTAAAAAATAAATTAATTAATTTTAAAAAATGTATTAAATCAACCTAAAAAACACAATATGCACTTACAATTAGTGCACCAACCACAAAAACCTCAATTTTTAATGACAAAAACGTCCCTTTTTCATGACAAAGAATAAAAAATAAAAATAATATATATATGTATATATATATATTTTTTTTTTTAATTAATTTTTTTTTTTTTTTTAACTAAAAAATTCTTCTGCGGCCCGGTACCCAGAATTTTTTTTATTCATTTTTATTTTAAAAAAAAGATAAATTAAAATTTTTATTTTTTTATGAAATCAGCATAAAAAACACTTACAATTAATGCACCAACCACAAAAACCTCCCCTTTTCATGACAAAAACGTCCCTTTTTTATGACAAAGAAAAAAAAAAAAGGATCCCCCCCCCACCCCCCCCCCCCCCGGGCCGCGTGACAAATTATTAACCGTTGACCGGTCCGCGGATACAAAAAGGTTGGGGACCACTGATATAGAGGATCTTTGACTAGCTTTTTTGCAGATATACCTTAAAAACAGCATTTCTCCTATCATATAGAGGATCTCTGATTAACTTGTTTGCAGTAGGACCTTAAAAACAAGCCTTTTCCTGTCAAATAGAAGATATTAGACTAGCTTTTTTGCAGCAGGACTTCAGAACAGCATTTTCTTGTCATATAAAGGATCTCTGATTACTTGTTTGCAGTAGGACATAAAAAAAAAATTCGTATAGAGGGTCTTTGACTAGCTGTTTTGCAGTAGGACCTTAAAAACAGATTTTTTTTTTTCTGTCATATTGAGGATCTTTGACAAGCTTTTCTGCAGTAGGACCTTAAAAACAGCATTTTTCTTGTCATATAAAGCAGTGGTCCCCAACCTTTTTGTATCCGCAGACCGGTCAACGCTTAATAATTTGTCCCTTCGTTGTCATGAAAAAGTAACGTTTTTTTACATGAAAAAGGGAGTTTTTTTGTGGTTGGTGCACTAATTGTAAGTGTTTTTTATGTTGATTTAATACAAAAATAAAAAAATAAAAATATTTTTAATTTTTTTTTAATAAAAAATTCTTCTGCGGCCCGGTGGTTGGGGACCACCGATATAAGGGATCTCCGATTAACTTTTTTGCTGTAGGATCTTAAAAACAGATTTTTTTTCTGTCGTATAGAGGATCTTTTCGACTAGCTTTTTTGCAGTGGAACCTTAAAAACGGACCATTTCTCCTGTCTTATAGAGCAGTGGTCCCCAACCACCGGGCCGCAGAAGAATTTTTTATTAAAAAAAAAACAAAAAAAAATATTTTAATAAATCAACATAAAAAACACAATATACACTTACAAATATTGCACCAACCACAAACAACTCCCTTTTTCATGACAAAAAGGTCCCTTTTTCATGACAGAGAAGAAAAAGAAAAAAGGAAAAAGGAAAAAAAAAGGACGTTGACCGGTCCGCGGATACAAAAAAGTTGGGGACCACTGTTATAGAGGATCTTTGATTAACTTTTTTATATTAGGACCTTAAAAACAACCCTTTTGCTGTCATATAGAGGATATTTGAAATGGTTCTTTGCAGTAGGACCTCAAAAACAGCCTTTTTGCTGTCATGTAGAGGATCTTTGATTAACTTTTTTTAATAGTAGGACCTTAAAAACAACCTTTTTGCTGTCATATAGAGGATATTTGAAATGGTTCTTTGCAGTAGGACCTCAAAAACAGCCTTTTTGCTGTCATGTAGAGGATCTTTGATTAACTTTTTTTAATAGTAGGACCTTAAAAACAACCTTTTTGCTGTCATATAGAGGATCTTTGACATGTTTTTTCGCAGTAGGACCTTAAAAACATATTTTTTTCTGTCATATAGAGGATCTTTTCGACTAGCTTTTTTGCAGTAGGACCTTGAAAACAGACCACTTCTCCTGACATATAGAGGATCTTTGATTAACTTTTTTATAGTAGCTACCTTAAAAACAACCCTTTTGCTGTCAGAGGATCTTTGACATGGTTTTTTGCAGTAGGACCTTAAAAACAGCCTTTTCCCTGTCATATAGAAGATCTTTGATTAACTTTTTTTTTATAGTAGGACCTTAAAAACAGCCTTTTCCCTGACATATAGAGGATCTTTGATTAACTTTTTTTTTATAGTAGGACCTTAAAAACAACCTTTTTGCTGTCATATAGGATTTTTGACTTGCTTTTTTGCAGTAGGACCTTAAAAACAACATTTTTGCTGTCATATAGAGGATCTTTTCGACTAGCTTTCTTGCAGTAGGACCTTAAAAACAGACCATTTCTCCTGTCTTATAGAGGATATTTGATTAACTTTTTTATAGTAGGACCTTAAAAACAACCTTTTTGCTTTCATATAGGATTTTTGACTTGCTTTTTTGCAGTAGGACCTTAAAAACAACCTTTTTGCTGTCATATAGAGGATCTTTTCGACTAGCTTTTTTTGCAGTAGGACCTTAAAAACGGACCACTTCTCCTGTCTTATAGAGGATATTTGATTAACTTTTTTATAGTAGGACCTTAAAAACAACCTTTTTTGCTGTCATATAGGATTTTTGACTTGCTTTTTTGCAGTAGGACCTTAAAAACAACCTTTTTGCTGTCATATAGAGGATCTTTTCGACTAGCTTTTTTTGCAGTAGGACCTTAAAAACGGACCACTTCTCCTGTCTTATAGAGGATATTTGATTAACTTTTTTATAGTAGGACCTTAAAAACAACCTTTTTTGCTGTCATATAGGATCTTTGACATGGTTTTTTGCAGTAGGACCTTAAAAACAGCCTTTTCCCTGTCATATAGAGGATCTTTGATTAACTTTTTTTTATAGTAGGACCTTAAAAACAACCTTTTTGCTGTCATATAGAAGATCTTTTCGACTAGCTTTCTTGCAGTAGGACCTTAAAAACAGACCATTTCTCCTGTCTTATAGAGGATGTTTGATTAACTTTTTTATAGTAGGACCTTAAAAACAACCCTTTTGCTGTTATATAGAGGATCTTTGACATGTTTTTTTGCAGTAGGACCTTAAAAACAGACCATTTCTCCTGTCTTATAGAGGATGTTTGATTAACTTTTTTATAGTAGGGCCTTAAAAACAACCCTTTTGCTGTTATATAGAGGATCTTTGACATGTTTTTTTGCAGTAGGACCTTAAAAACAGCCTTTTCCCTGACATATAGAGGACCTTTGATTAACTTTTTTTTATAGTAGGACCTTAAAAACAGCCTTTGTGCTGTCATATAGAGGATCTTTGACATGTTTTTTCGCAGTAGGACCTTAAAAACATATTTTTTTCTGTCATATAGAGGATCTTTTCGACTAGCTTTTTTTGCAGTAGGACCTTAAAAACGGACCATTTCGCCTGTCTTATAGAGGATCTTTGATTAACTTTTTTATAGTAGGACCTTAAAAACAACCCTTTTGCTGTCATATAGAGGATCTTTGACTTGTTTTGCAGTAGGACCTTGAAAACAGCCTTTTCCCTGTCATATAGAGGATCTTTGAGTAACTTTTTTTATAGTAGGACCTTTAAAACAACCCTTTTGCTGTCATATAGAGGATCTTTGAAATGTTTTTTTTGCAGTAGGACCTTAAAAACAGCCCTTTCCCTGTCATATAGAGGATCTTTGATTAACTTTTTTTTATAGTAGGACCTTAAAAACAACCCTTTTGCTGTCATATAGAGGATCTCTGACTTGTTTTGCAGTAGGACCTTAAAAACAGCCTTTTCCCTGTCATATAGAGCAGTGGTCCCCAACCACCGGGCCGCGGTACCGGGCCGTGGCCCGATTGGTACCGGGCCGCAGAAGAAAAAATTGTATTTTTTATTTTTTTATTATTAAATCAACATAAAAAACACAATATACACTTACAAATAGTGCACCAACCACAAAAAACTCCCTTTTTCATGACAGACGAAAAAAAAAAAAAAAGGAACCCTCCCTCGATACAAAAAGGTTGGGGACCACTGATTTAGAGGATCTTTGATTAACTTTTTTTATAGTAGGACTTTAAAAACAACCTTTTTGCTGTCATATAGAGGATCTTTGACTTGCTTTTTTGCAGTAGGACCTTAAAAACAACCTTTTTGCTGTCATATAGAGGATCTTTTTTGCAGTAGGACTTTTAAATATTTTTCCTGTCACATAGGATCTCTGAATTACATTTATTTTCAACCTTTAGGGCTACCCTCAAATTTAGTCCGGGGGATCAGAAGGGTCTCCCTCATAAATATGTTATTACGTTAAATGCTTAAATCTGCATATCAACTTCAGATTTGTCGATAGTTGTATTTTATTTATTTTTTAAAATAAAGAAAACACATTTTTATGGGAAAAACACAACATATGCAATACATATCCCCCCAAATTTGAATATATTTAATTTTTAAAAGCCAATACCATATATAGATATTTTTAAAAGAAATAAAACCCCGAATGTCTGTTTTGTGTTGTTAGCATCGGAGCATTAAAAATTAACATGGCGACACGATAAATCTGATAACAATAAAATATAGCTCAGGTAGGTGTTTTAAGGTGAGCAAATCAAGCGCTCATTTTCTGTCACTCATGTCGCAATCTCACCCTGAGCCCAGCGTAAACAAACACGGCGTCGAACCTTTGAGACTCCTTCAGTGTTTCAGAGGAAAACATTTCATGTAATATTTGCATCAAACATGTGGTGAGGAGAAATAATGTCACGCTTTAACACATCAAAACTTTTATCAGCTACAAGAAACGACATTTTGAATAGACTCCTGCTGCTGACGAAATGGCACCAGAGGAAACACATGTGTTTACATTAAAACCATCCATCCATCCATCTTCTTCCCTTTATTCAGGGTCGGGTCGCGGGGACAGCAGCCTAAGCAGGGAAGCCCAGACTTTCCTCTCATTAAAACATCAAAATCAATTAAAAAAAACAATTATTTTAGTGTCAACATTCCAATTTTCACTGTTAATTTACACCTATTTAATGTATTCCAATTGAAAAAACAACAACAAAATTTGTATTGTGTTTGAATTTATTTGAGTACAAAAAAAATACAAAATAAAACATTGAAAGTAGAAATTATTAAAACCATGTCAATGCCAACAACATAAAGGCAACCGTTAAATATAATAATAATAATAATAATAATAATAATAATAATAATAATAATAATAATAATAATCAGACGTTCTCTGGAGAATGGTTATGTGTGGCTATAAACAGTGCTTCTGGGGAGGGGCGGTGAGGTGGATTAACATCTTTTGTCATGTTGGAACGATACGCAAGCCTCCAGCTAGGTGGCGGAATAGTTCATCAACAGGCTCAACCAGGAAATATGACCAAGTACACAATGAGATGTAACTGGGGGGGCGTGAGAAATGCATGCTCTCAAAGAACGTTTGTACGAATGAATAAATAAAATAAATAACATCATGTTCTCAATTGTATTTCAATTTGGTGGGGTGAAAATAAAAATAAAAATCTCCAAGGGGGGGCGTGAGAAAAAAAAGCCTACAAGGGGGAGCATGAGAAATAAATTATGTCCTCGAAGGGAATGTGAGAGAGAAATTATGTCTACAATGGGGTGAGTGAGAAAAAAATTATGAATTGAAAGAGTATGTGAGATTAAAAAAAAAAATCTCAAAGGGGGGCGTGAGAAAAAATGCCTCCAAGGGAGCGTGAGAGAGAATTATGTCTACAATGGGGTGTGTGAGAAAAATAATGATGTCGCAAAAGGACACGTGAGAAAAAAAAAGTCTCCAAGAGGGGCATGACAAAGACAATTATGTCCCCAAAGGGAGCATGAGAGAAAATTACTTC
Source organism: Nerophis ophidion (assembly GCF_033978795.1). NCBI lineage: Eukaryota > Metazoa > Chordata > Actinopteri > Syngnathiformes > Syngnathidae > Nerophis > Nerophis ophidion. The sequence continues at coordinate 12,342,639 of NC_084618.1, read as the reverse complement.
TACAATCGGGTGCGTGAGAAATAAATTATGTCTCAAAGAGGGCATGAAAAAAAAATGTCTCCATTGGGGGCGTGAAAAAGACATTATGTCCTCAAAGGGAGCGTGAGAGAAAATTATGTCAACAATTGGGTGCGTGAGAAAAAATTATGTCTCAAAAGAGTATGTGATATTTAAAAAAGTATGTCTCCAAGGGGGGCGTGAGAAAAAAATGCCTCCAAAGTGGGGCAGGAGGAAGAAATTATGGCCACAAAGGAAGCGTGAGAGAAAATTTGTCTACAATGGGGTGCGTGAGAAAATAATTATGTCTCAAAAGGGTACGTGAGATAAAAAAATGTATGTCTCCAAGGCGGACGTGAGAAAAAATGCCTCCAAATGGGGCATGAGGAAGAAATTATGTCCCCAAAGAGAGCGTGAGAGAAAAGTATTTCTACAATGGGGTGCGTGAGAAAAAATTTGGTCCCCAAGGGGTGCGTGAGGGAGAATTTCGTCTACAATGGGGTTTGTGAGAAAACAATTATGTCCAGAAAGGGCACGTGAGAAAAAAAATAACGTCCTCAAGGAGGGGTGTGAGAAAAAAAAAATTGCGTTTTTCAAGGGGGTGGGGGCGAGAGAAAGAAATTATGTCTCCAAGGGGGGCGTGAAAGAAAATTACATCTACAATGCGGTGCGTGAAAAAAAAACTATGTCTTAAAGGGGCACATAAGAGAAGATGTATGTTCCCAAGTAGGGAGGGCATGAGAAAGAAATGATGTCCTCAAAGAGAGCGTGAGAGAATATCATGTCCAAATTGGGGTGCGTGAGAAATATATTTTGTACCCGGGGGATGCGTGATAAAGAATTACGTTTACAATGGGGTGTGTGAGAAAACAATTATGTCTCAAAGGGGGCGTGACAAATAATGTCTCCCTTTTGGGGGCGTGAGAAAGACATTACAGGAAATGTATGTTCCTAAGGAGGGGTGTGAGAAACAGGAAATGTATGTTCCCAAGGAAGGGTGTGAGAAAAAAATTACGTTTTCAGGGCGGGGGCGAGAGAAAGAAATTAGGTCCACAAGGGGGGCGTGAGAAAAAAATTATGTCCCCAAGGGGAGTGTGAGAAAAAAATTATGTCTACAATTGGCTGTGTGACAAAAATGTATGTTTTGAAGGGGAACGTGAGAGGAAATGTATGTTCCCAAGGAAGGGTGTGAGAAAAAAAAATAGCTTTTCAAGGGGGGGGGGCGAGAGAAAAAAATTATGTCCCTTATGGGGGAGTGAGAGAAAATTATGTCTACAATGAGGTGCGTGAGGAAAAAAATTATGTTTGGAAAGAGCAAGTGAAAAAAAAATGTATCCAATGGGGGTGAGAGAAAAAAGTGATGTCCCCAAGGGGGGGCGTGAGTGACAATTATGTCTACAATGGGGTGCATGAGAAAAAATGATGTCTTGAACGGGCACATAAGAGAAAATGTATGTTCCCATGGATGTGCGTGAGGAAAAAAATTACGTCTTCGGTCGGGGGGGGGGGGGGGGGGGGGTTGGGGGGGGCGAGAGAAAGAAATTCTGTCCCCAAGGGGGGCGTGAGAAAAAATTACATCTACAAAGGGGTGCAAGAGAAAAAAAAATGTTTTGAAGGGGCACATAGGAAAAAAATTATGTTCACATGGATGTGCGTTAGGAAGAAAATTATGTCTTCGGGGGGGGGGCGAGACAAAATAAATTATGTCCCCAAGGGGGGCGTGAGAAAAAATTACATCTACAATGGGGTGCATGAGAAAAAAATGATGTCTTAAAGGGGCACATAAGAGAAAATGTATGTAACCATGGATGTGCGTGAGGAAAAAAATGACGTCTCGGGGGGGGGTGAGAAAAATGTACCCCCCCCCCCAAGGGGAGGATGACATGCTGTAGTCCCAAGACGTGCAAAAGCTTCGCTGCTACTTTTGGTTAGCACTTTGGCATCACCGTGGCTCCACCATCTTGCATGTCTTTTCAATGTCTGCGTGGGCGCTGCCCCCCGTTGGAGGCCACGTGGAGGGGGGGCTGGGGCTGCCGCAGGAGGGGCCCCCGCTTCAGGTTGTTCAGCTGCGGGGTGGGGGCCTCTGAGGGGGGGGGAAACAGGAAGTTGAAGGGTAAAAGATTGGCAAACAGTCTGACTCTGTCTTACCTGCTTGCTGGTTGCTGAGCGGTGCCCGGACCTTGGCAAGGGGCGGGACCCCCCGATAATGGGGGCGGAGCATGGGCACCTGGGGCTGACCGTTGATATGGAGGTGAGGGTCCGACGTGCTGTCCAGGGGTCGGAACCTTGACGCCGGGGTTGTTTTGGACTGGGGCAGCTGCAATTTTTAAGAAGTCACGTTAGAAAACTGGAAAATTACCGCAAAAATTTTGACGGGCGTCCTATCTGTGCTGCTAACGTTATCTTAGCGTAATGCTAATAGTTAGCATACTTGCAAGATCGCAAAAAAGTCTTAAAATGTAGGAATTCCGGGTCTGCGTTGTCAAAATTAGTTGAAATGATAGCTTTAAACGTCGGCGTGCTAACGTTAGCTTGATCACATAAAAAAGTTAGCATACTTCTAAGATGGCGGGAATGATCAAAAGCCGTGATTTTTTTGAGGAGGGTTTTATATGGACATATAAAACGTAAAACAGTAGCATGGTAATGTTAGCATGCCAACATGGGAAAAATTAGCACACTTCTAAGATGGCGCCGAGTATCAAAAGTCATCGTGTTTGAGTTTCAACAGATCAAATGAGCGAAAATGCTAGCATGTTAACGTTCGGATAATAAAATAAGAAAATGTAGCATACTGTTACTCGAAGTATGCTTACCTTTTCTATGAAAGTTAGCACACTGCTAAGATGGCGCCGAGCATCAAAAGCCATCATGTTTTAGATTCAACTGATCAAATGAGCTAAATTGCTAGCATGTTAACGTTAGTATAATAACATGAAAATTTAGCATACTTTTACTCAAGGTATGCTAACCTTTACTATGAATGTTAGCACACTTCTAAGATGGCACCAAGTATCAAAAGCCATTGTGTTTGAGTTTCAACAGATCAAATGAGCTAAAATGCTAGCATGCTAACGTTAGGATAATAACATGAACATTTTGCGTACTTTTACTAGAAGTATGCTAACCCTTTTTTACGAAATTTAGCACACTTTTAAGATGGCGCCGAGTATCAAAAGCCATGATGTTTGAGATTCAACAGATCAAATGAGCTAAAATGCTAGCATGCTAGCGTTAGGATAATAACGTAAGAAAATTTAGCATACTTTTATTAGAAGTATGCTAACCTTTTCAAATGAAAAGTTGGTATACTTCTAAGATGGCGCAAAAAATCAAAAGCCATCATGTTTGCGTTTCAACAGATCAAATGAGCTAAAATGCTAGCATGCGAACGTAAGGATAAAAAAATTTAGCATACTTTTACTAGAAGTATGCTAACCTTTTCTATGAAAGTTAGCACACTTTTAAGATGGCGCCAAGTAGCCAAAGCCATCATGTTTAAGTTCAAACGGATCAAATTAGCTAAAATGCTACCGTTAGGATAATAACATGGGAAAATTTAGCATACTTTTATTAGAAGTATGCTAAACTTTTCAAATGAAAAGTTAGCATACTTTTATGAATGCACCAAGTATCAAAAGCCATCATTTTTGAGATTCAAAAGATCAAATGAGCAAAAATGCTAGCATGCTAACGTTAGGATAATAAAATAAGAAAACGTAGCATACTTTTACTAGAAGAATGCTAACCTTGTCTATGAAAGTTAGCAAAAGTATCAAAAGCCCTCATGTTTACGTTTCAACATATCAAATGAGCTAAAATGCTAGCATGTTAACATTAGGATAATAACATGAAAATGTAGCGTAATTTTAGTAGAAGTATGCTAACCTTTTCTATGAAAGTTAGCACACTTCTAAGATGGCGCCAAGTAGCCAAAGCCATTATCTGGAGAAAACAAATCAAATTAGCTAAAAGTCTAGCAAGCTAAATTTAGCATGACAGCATAAGAACATCTAGCATACTTCTAAGGTGGCACCAAGTATCAAAAGCCATGATTTTTATTTTTGTATGAATTAAAAGGAGCAAAAATGTTAGCATCGGTAAAATTATCGTTTTGGGGTTTGTTTACAGAACACACATTTTTTTGGACTTTCCTGGGCAATACTGGACTTGCTAAGTCATTTAGCACTCACGGCTTGCCCGGAGACCTCGAACGAGCGCGAGCGCCTCTTCCTGCGGCGCGCCTCAAAGTCGGCCTCCCGGGGGGTTTGGTTCTTGCCGCCAGGCTTGTGGGGCCGCATCCACGTCGCCCGCACCCCGGCGCCCTCGCCGGCGCCTTCGCCGGTGCCTTCGCCGGTGCTGCTGGACAGGTTGTCGTCGGACGTGGCGTGCCGGATCTCGGGGCTGGGCTGTCGGCCGCGCCGCAAGGGCAGACCACCAGGGGGCGCCTCGCCAGAGAATAGCCCGCTCTTTCGCTTCGGGGGTTCCATCGGCGAGGGTGCCGGGGGCAACCGCAGGGACTCGGCTTCCCGGGCTTTGGAGCGCCGCCGGGCCGCCTTCACCGAAATGTTGTGGACCCCCCTTAGGATCTGCTGCCTCTCTGAGGTCACACATGGTGGTTATTAGTGATTAGAAGGTTTATTGTTGTTTTTTGAACTGATGTTACCGGTTCGGGAAAGGGGGGCGTCAGGACCCGCCTCGCTGCTTTCAGGCGACGAGTCCAGGTGGCTGCTGACGCTGTGGCTGAGGTGGGTGTAGCTGAGTGAGCTAACTGGTGCCAGCGGCTGCAGATGAACAATTACACAACCAACGTCGTCAAAAATTTTTTTACAATAACATTACTGTAAATGGAAAAACAGTAGCATTCTGGCAACTGGTAAAAACTTTAAAAAAATTGTATTTTTACGTTAACATGGGCAAGTTGGAAAACTAAGCCAGAGGCGCACCTCTCTGTTGCCCTTCCCGTTGATATGGATGGGAGGCGGCGTCATGACCGCGGAGTTCTTCGCGTGTCGGGCCTGAGCGGCGTTCCTAAAAACCCGGTTGTTGTCCCTGATTTCGGGGGGGAAAAGAACAGAAACATTTGCAAGGGTTGCCGTTGTCACGATTCAGTCCACAAGGCGTCCTCACTGGTCAGACTCCGGCAGGATGGGAGGCAGGGTGTGCCGGCGAAGTTTGGCTTGTCCGCGCCGCTCGTCCGCACACGTGTTACGCACGCTCTCCTGGTCCGAGTCCAGATCCTGGATGGCGTCGCGGTTTTGAGCGGGCAGGGCGATCTTGGGGAGAGAGCCCCCCTGGAAAGATCGGTAACGTAATTGTATCTCTTGATCTAAGAATTATGAGCTACTCAAGGCTCTGTTGGAACTGAACAATTTGTATTTGGACAATCGTACAAATAACTGTTGAGGTTTTTGTTTGGCGGTACCTTGATGGTGTGCCTGGTGGTCACCTTGTCCAAAGCCACGGCTCGGTCCAGCTTCCTCTCGTCCAGCTCTCTGGTGTAGATTTCATAGAGCTCCTGTAGTTGGGGCGGGACTAGAAGGCTGTGTTCTGAAGAACAAACAGTCAGTTAGCAGGACAGGACCAATCAAAAGCTCTTCAGCAGAAGATCCGGACCGACCGTTGATGAACTGCCGCTGCTGCTGTATGATCTCGTCGCAGAGATGCCGGTGCATCTCGAAACGCTTCACCACAAAGTTCTTCTGCCGGATTACGTTGTCTTTGAGGAGAGCGTGGGACTCCATCTCCGCGTTCTCGATCTCCAGCTCGTGCACCTTGCACAGGAGGCCCAGTATCTCCCGCTGCTCCTCTGAGCTCACCCTCCGCGGGAGAAGCTCCTCCAAATGGCGGGCCTTGTCTCGCAGCTCCAGGAACTTGCGCTCCAGCTGCGCCTTAAAGGTGGAAGCGAGAAGTCTTCAGATGCATGTCGAGAGTTTTCAAAACCGGTTAATAGATGAAGACCTTCTGCTTGTGGAGCTTCTTCTGCTGAGTCATTAGAGCCACCAGGTTCTCTCTGGCCAACGCCACCTCTTCCGTCACGTTGGAGTCCGGCGGAGAGTCCGGGGAGTCGGAGTCCTTCTCGCTGTCATCTTTACTCGTGCTTTCTTTTCGTTTTTCAGCTCGCCACTTCCTCCTCCGCCGGCTGCGCTCGTGCTCCCAGCTACAGGTAAGACACCACACCAACATTCTAAGTCCTGAAGCATCTTAACAAAAATAAGACGGTTTAAAGACTGACTCTGCGATGGTGAGCAGCTGCTTGGACGTGTCAATCTGGATCTCCATGTTGTTATTCTCCAGGGCCATCAGGTTCCTGCGGATCTCCATCTGCTGGCGGAAAGCGTCCAGGAGCTGCTCCCTCAGCTGGTCCATGTCCGCCCGACTCTGCTTGCACGAGTGGGCCTGGACCTCCGCTTGTGTAGGGAGGCAAACGGGGAACGTTAGAAAGCAAAACCATGATGGCCGTCCGATGAACCGGAGGCGGGGCTTCACCCTGGACGTGGCGGATGTCGGCCCTGTCGGAGCCGTGCCGGCGGGCCGCCTGGTCGGTGATCTTCCTCTTGAGGCGTTCGATCTCGCAGCGAAGGTCCGAGATGATGTTGGTGTACTGAGCGATGTGGTACGACACGTTTATCAGGTTCTTTTTCACCTGGAGAACATCCAAGACCGTGAGCGAGAGGCTTTTGTTGGTTCTTTATTAGAATTAACAGAAATTAATATGCTTAATTCAAACACTAAAGAGAAACGACTAGTATCTATCTATTGAGCACATCGAATTACAATGTTGAAAAATGACCAGCAGAGGTCGCTGTTCACAGGAAGTTCAATCAAGTAATTTTGGGGGAAACATGTTGAATTAATATAAAATGTACATTTTTGTTTTCATAAAAATTAATTAACATATGTTTAAAGTAAAAATATGTATAATTTTTTCTGTCTTTTTAAAAAATATTTATTTTTTTAAATATAATTATTTTAATCCATTTAATTAACATATGTTTAAAGTTAAAAAATATATAATTTGTCTGTCTTTTTTTCAAAATAATTATATTTAAAATTTTTAAAAATTCTAACTTAAAATTTGTATAAAAATGTAATACCTTTTTTGACCAAATTTTTTGACGTATTTAGGTATTTATAAAAATACAAAAATATAATTATCGATTCACTTTTAAAAAGAGGCCACTGCTAAAAAACCATCAGCAGAGGTCGCTATTTGCAGGACGTTCAATAAAGTAATTTAAGGGAAAAACATGTAGAATTAAAAAAAAAAAAAAATTCATAAAAATTAATTAACACGTGTTTAAAGTAAAATTTGTTAATTTTATTTTAATAAAAGAAGGATAATTTTTTGTTTTAAATTTCTCTAATTAAAATTAATTACAACATACGTTTAAAGTATAAAACTATTGACATAAGTTTTGGACATTATTTTTTTAATTAACATCAATTCTAACTTAAGTTTTGAATAAAAATATATTACGTTGAGTTTAAAAATATATAATTGCCATTTTTCAAATTAAAGTAGCTTTTAAAAACAAATATAATACGTTTTTTAACATAATATGTTGACGTATTTAGCTCAAGAAGAAAATATATACTTATTAATGCATTTTTATTTAAAAAAAAACATCACCAGCAGAGGTCGCCGTTAGCAGCAATTTCAATGAATTAATTTAGGAAAGAAAATAAACATAATAATAATAGTAACAATAACAATAATAATAATAAAATATTAATAAGTAATTTAGCAAACAAAAGAAACACGTGTAAAAGGTTTTTGACGTAAAGATGTAATTTACAATGTTTTAAATGAAATCATTAACTAATATGGATAATTGTTTCGTTTTAAATTTCTCCAACACAATTTTTCACATATTGAGGTATTTAAAAAAAAAAAAAAAAAAAAAAAAAAAAAAATATATATATATATATATATATATATATATATATATATATATATATATATATATATATATATATATATATATATACGTACATTCACACATACATTACATTTCTATATATATACACACACGTGCATAAATACATTATATATACATAGATAAATACATACGTACATTATATATATATATATATATATATACACACACACATACATTATATAAATTATATACATACATACACACATACATTATATTTATATATATATATATATACACATATATGTGTATATATATATATATATATATATATATATATATATATTTGTATACATACACACGTACATTTATATATATATGTATATACACACACACATACATAAAATAAATTATATAAATACATACATACATACAAACACACATACATTATATATATATATATATATATATATATATATATATATATATATATATATATATATATATATATATACAGTATATACACACACACATACATTATATAAATTATATACATACATACATACATATATAAATACACATACATATATAAACATATAATTATTTTGAAACTCACCCGCGTGCGAATACTCTTGGCGCGGTCGGCGTACGTCAGCGTGTTGCGGGACTCCTCAAACGCCACGGAGGCGGGGCTTATGTGTGCGATCATGACGGTGCGGCTGTTCCCGCCCAGGGCGTCCTGTCAATCACGGACGCCCGCCATCAACAATCAATGGACTCCGGCGAAACCCCTCCCCTCGCCGATGGGTTACCTTCAGGAGCCTAGTCAGCTTGCTGTCTCGATAGTTGACGTACTTGTTGCCGTTCTTGTCGCTCAGCGCGTTGATGCAGTTCCCCAACGCCAGCAGGGAGCGGTTGATGTGGGCGCCCTCTTTTAACCTCTGACCCCGGTTCTGGGTCTGATCCACGGACGGCCACCGCGTTAGGTAACCGGATGGCCACAACATTAGGTACGGGGTTAACACACCTGCGCTGCTCGCTCCGAGCCGGCCAGGTCGATCATGAAGAGGCGGGCAAAGCGGACTTCCTGCAGGACGTCCCGGCAGCGACTCTGCTGCTTGACCGCCACCTGCAGGACGGCGTGCGAGCGCGACGACGTCTGGTTGGCGGCCGTGGGCTCCTGCATGCGCTGCTTGTTGCCCTTCATCAGCAGCTCCATGATCTGGACCCACATGACCCCCGTTAGCGGCATGGCGTGGCGCGTCCATCAAGAACAATGACATCACCTCCTGAGCGTTGATGGTGGACACCTCGGTGATGCCCGCCACCTGGATCACGCCCTTGGCGTCCTCCCTCAGGTCCAGGAAGCCCGAGGACGGGTTCAGAAGGTCCCGGATCACCTCGTTGTAGATCTACGGAATCATGCAGAAAGTAACAACAACAACATCAAGTTTGGGGTGGCGCTGTCGGCTACACAACAGCTAAGCACACAGTAGCACACGAGCTAGTGATAATAATTGGACAACATCGCAGTGTAAACGGCACATTTGTCAAGATAAACAAGTATCAAACACAGTTGCATCTTAGTTACAAAAAGAAAGTCTCTGAGGCAGAGTCAAAAGTATCCAGTAACAAACGTGTCTGCAACATGACCTTAACTTAATGAATAATCCTGCTGCAATATATAAAATCCCCTGATGAGCAGGGAAACCTGCAAGACAGGCTTGTAGGGATGTTGTAGCCTCTTGTGTTTTTTCCTGACCTAACGTGTATTTCACTCTACCCGGGTATTGAGCACTTTCTAATGGATAAACAACAGAAACCTCGACTGTACGAGTATATATATATATATATATGTACATGTACGTATGTATGTATATATATATATATATATATATATATACATATACATATACACATATGTGTGTATATGTATATATATGTGTGTATATTATATATATATATATATATATATATATATATATACACACACATATATATACATATACACATATATATATACATATATATGTGTGTATATATACGTGTATATGTATATATATATATATATATATATATATATGTATATATATATACACATATATATATACACTATATATGTATATATATACACATATATCTATATATACACACATATGTATACACATATATATATATGTCTATATATACATATATATATATATATATATATATATATATATATATATGTCTATATATATGTATATATAGAAATATATATGTCTATATATACATATATATATATACATACATATATACATATATATATATATATATATATATATAGACATATATATATATATATATACATATAGACATATATATATATGTATGTCTATATATATATATATATATACACATATATATACACTATATATGTATATATATACACGTATATCTATATATACACACATATGTATACACATCAATCAATAAATCAATGTTTACTTATATAGCCCTAAATCACTAGTGTCTCAAAGGGCTGCACAAACCACTACGACATCCTCGGTAGGCCTACAGTGGGACGTCGGTGACAATGATGACTATGGGAACCTTGGAGATATATATATGTCTATATATACATATATATATATATATATATATAGAGAGAGAGAGAGAGAGACATATATATATGTCTATACATACATATATATATAGAGAGAGAGACATATATATATGTCTATATATACATATATATATATATATATATATATATACATATATATATATATATATATATATATATATATATGTCTATATATACATATATATATATATATATATATATATACACACATATATACGTATACACATATATATACATGTATATATGTGTGTATATATATATATATATATATATATACATATATATATATATATATATACATATACACATATATATACACACATATATATACACTATATATGTATATATACAGTATATATATACACTATATATGCATATATATATACACATATAAATCTATATATACACATTATATATATACACATATATGTATATATATATACACACATATATATACACATATATAAATACATACACACACATATATATATATATATATATATACATATACACACATTTATATATATATATATATATATACACTAAATATGTATATATATACTATATATATATATATATATATATATGCATACATACACACATACATACATATATAATATATATATATATATATATATATATATATATATATATATATATATATATATAGCTGCAAAAAAAGCTCCCTGGGCAGAGCAAACAGACGACACGTGGCTGTAGTCGACCTCCACCAGCATCCAACACGACTGTGCAGAGTGAATCCGCTCTAATAACACGCTTTTACAGCCATTTTCCCCCCACTTCCACACCCCCGCGGCGCGCCAATAAAGCGGCGAGCTTTTCAAATAACGATGTCAATCAGGAGCAGCATAACGAGAGCGTTTGCGGCGCGAGGAATTCAATGTCAAGGCAGAGTCGCTCGGTGGGAATCTTTTGTGTCGGGGAAATGTTCTCATGAAGGCACTCCCACTCTTTTATGGCTCCATAAACTCTCTCCATCTCTCATGATGATGATGATGACACACTTTCTTCACTCTGCACACTTTCTGTGCTTTTTAAACGCCTGACCTCAAACTACTTTTTCACGTTGGCTACCCATAATGCACCCTGACTCTCCAATATATGTCAACACAAACAGTGCATGCTTTTATTTTGTAGTGTGGAACCCTAAGAAAGACTTTTGAATTATTTTGTATTTTTGTTTTTAGTTTGTCCGAGGTGGATTGTTGTCGTCAGGAAGTAGTCTTTGCCATTAGGTTGAATGTGCCAGTCTAGAAAGTGTTCATACTGTAAGTATTGCACAAAACCAGTGAAGTTGGCATGTTGTGTAAATAAATAAATAAGTAAATGGGTTGTACTTGTATAGCGCTTTTCTACTTTCAAGGTACTCAAAGCGCTTTGACACTACTTCCACATTTACCCATTCACACACACATTCACACACTGATGGAGGGAGCTGCCATGCAAGGCGCCAATCAGCACCCATCAGGAGCAAGGGTGAAGTGTCTTGCTCAGGACACAACGGGCGTATATATATATATATATATATATATATATATATATATATATATATATATATATATATATACATATATATTGAAGAGTTAAAAGTAAAATAAATAAATGAGTTATTTTTAACACTTTTTTAGTGGGACCTTTAAAAACCAAACCAAAAAAAAACTAAACAAAAGAAATAGTATAATTTCTCAAAAAATAATAATGTATTAAAATCAATGTTGTTATGAATGATTGACATATTTAAAACTCCAAATACTTCACATCAAATACTACACTTTGACATTTTTTCGGGGGAAAAAATTGAATTTTTTGTGCTTTTGCCATAAAAAAAGTATATATAATTGAAATTATATATATAATTGATTAATAGATCTGAAGTCAATTTGGAGTTTTAAATGTTAAGAGTAAAATTAATAATAATAATAATAATAATAATAATACGAATAATACATAAGTTATGTTTAACACTTTTTCAGTAGGACTTTTAAAAAACAAAAAAAACAAAAACAAAACAAAAAATTAAATTTCTCAAAAAAATAAAGTGTATTATAATCAATATAATTATTAATTATTGACATATTTAAAACTACAGATACTTCACATCAAATATTACACTTTAACATGTTTTTTGGGGGGGGGAAATATAGCATTTTTTGTGTTTTGCCCCCCCAAAAAAATATATATATATTTTCTTTGCCGAAAAGGCGTAACACAAATTAAAAAAAAACCTTTAAAAAAAACAACAACAACAAAAACTATAATTTCTCAAAAAATAATAATGGATTAAAATCAATGTTATTATGAATTGTTGACATATTTAAGACACTTTGTAATATTTCCCAAAAAGACATAAACACACACACATACACAGAGAGAAAGAGGTCTTCCCTACATGATACATAAATGGTAAATAAGAAGAGAATGCAATGATTTGCAAATCCTTTTCAATTTATATTCAATTGACGAGGCTGTATCCATCCATCTTGGATGAGCTCGGGCCCAGCGGAAGCTGGTGGCGTTACCGGGTGTTGTTGATAAATGGCTTTAGGCTTTGCATTGTAGAGTTTTAAAGTTAAAATTCCCGGGGGGTATAGCTTGGTTGGTAGAGCAGCCGTGCCAGCAACTTGAGGGATGCAGGTTCGATCCCCGCTTCCGCCATCTTAGTAACTGCCGTTGTGTCCTTGGGCAAGGCACTTTACCCACCTGCTCCCAGTGCCACCCCACACTGGTTTAATTGTAACTTAGATATTGGGTTTCACTACGTAAAGCGCTTTGAGTCACTTGAGGAAAAAGCGCTATATAAATCTAATTCACTTCACTAATTCACTAAAATTAAAGTACCAATGACTGCATATGTTCACACTGAGAAACTTAGGTTTTATTGCAAATAATCATTCACTTTGAATTTAATTGCAGCAACACATTGCAACAAAGTTGTCACAGAGGCATTTTTACCACTGTGTTACATGGCCTTTCCTTTTAACTACACTCAGTAAAGGTTTGGGAACTGAGGAGACACATTTTTGAAGCTTTCCAGGTGGAATTCTTTCCCATTCTTGCTTGTGTCGTTCAACAGTCCGGGGTCTCTGTTCTGGTATTTTATGCTTCATATTGCACCACACATGTTCAATGGGAGACAGGTCTGGACTACAGGTAGGCCAGTATAGTACCTGCACTCTTTTACTACGAAGCCACGCTGTTTTAACACATTGCTTGCTGTCGTCTTGCTGAAATAAGCAGGGGCGTCCATGCTATCGTTGCTTGGATGGCAACATATGTTGCTCCAAAACCTGTATGTACCTTTCAGCATTAATGGTGCCTTCACAGATGTGTAAGTTACCCATGCCTTGGGCACTAATGCACCCCCATACCATCACAGATGCTAGCTTTTAAACTTTGTGCCTAGAAGCATTTAAGTCTCACCTTAAAACTCATTTGTATACTCTAGCCTTTAAATAGACTCCCTTTTTAGACCAGTTGATCTGCCGTTTCTTTTCTTTTTCTTCTATGTCCCACTTTCCCTTGTGGAGGGGGTCCGGTCCGATCCGGTGGCCATGTACTGCTTGCCTGTGTATCGGCTGGGGACATCTCTGCGCTGCTGATCCGCCTCCGCTTGGGATGGTTTCCTGCTGGCTCCGCTGTGAACGGGACTCTCGCTGCTGTGTTGGATCCGCTTTGGACTGGACTCTCGCGACTGTGTTGGATCCATTATGGATTGAACTTTCACAGTATCATGTTAGACCCGCTCGACATCCATTGCTTCCCTCCTCTCCAAGGCTCTCATAGTCATCATTGTCACCGACGTCCCACTGGGTGTGAGTTTTCCTTGCCCTTATGTGGGCCTACCGAGGATGTCGTAGTGGTTTGTGCAGCCCTTTGAGACACTAGTGATTTAGGGCTATATAAGTAAACATTGATTGATTGATTGATAGAACTGTCCGGATGGTTATTTTCCTCTTTGTTCCGGAGGACATGACGTCCACAGTTTCCAAAAACAATTTGAAATGTGGACTCGTCAGACCAAAGAACACTTTTCCACTTTGCATCAAGCCCATGGAAGTTTCTGGGTGTTGTTGATAAATGGCTGCGGTTATTGCATAGTAGAGTTTTAACTTGCACGTACAGATGTAGAGACCAACTGTAGTTGCTGACAGTGGTTTTCTGAAGTGTCTTTAAGCCTATGTGGTGATATCCTTTACACACGGATGTCGCTTTTTGCTGCAGTACCGCCTGAGGGATCCAGATTCTCTGAACCTTTTGATGATATTACAGACCGTGGATGGTGAAATCCCTAAATTCCTTGCAATAGCTGGTTGAGAAAATGTTGTACAATTTCCCAGTCAGCCCATTCACCTGTGGGACGTTCCAAATAAGTGTTTGATGAGCATTCCTCAACTTTCTCAGTCTTTTTTGCCACTTGTGCCAGCTTTTTTGGAAACATGTTGCACGCCTCATATTCCAAATGAGCTAATGTTTGCAAAAAATAACAAAGTTTACCAGTTTGAACGTTAAATATCTTGTCTTTGCAGTCTATTCAATTGAATATCGGTTGAAAAGCATTTGCAAATCTTTGTATTCTGTTAGGCGGAGGTCATTAGTCAGAAAAAGAAAAATGGATAAGAAGAGAGTAGGGACCTCCAGGTAGGACATGGACACACTGTACATCATGTCATCGCTGGTCTCCTCGATGGCTCTGAAGAGTTCGTTCAAGGTGCGGACGTAGATGCCGGGCTCCTTGTCGGTCCCCAGCATCGTGTACGTCTTCCCACAACCTGCAAACAACACGGTATCTATTCATCGGTATCTATTCATCAGTATCTATTCATCAGTATCTATTCATCGGTATCCATCCATCAGTATCTATCCATCGGTATCTATCCATCGGTATCTATCCATCGGTATCCATCCATCAGTACCTATTCATCGGTATCCATCCATCAGTATCTATCCATCGGTATGTATCAGTATCTATACATCAGTATTTATCAGTATCTATCCATCAGTATCTATCTATCAGTATCTATGCATCAGTATCTATCCATTGGTATCCATCTATCAGTATCTATCCATCAGTATCTATGCATCAGTATCTATTCATCGGTATCCATCCATCAGTATCTATGTATCAGTATCCATCCATCAGTATCCATCTATCAGTATCTATACATCAATATCTATACATCAGTATCCATCCATCAGTATCTATTCATTGGTATCCATCTATCAGTAGTATCTATCCATCGGTATCTATCCATCAGTATCTATTCATCAGTATCCATCCATCGGTATCCATCTATCATTATCTATCCATCAGTATCCATGTATCAGTACCTATCCATCGGTATCTATCCATCAGTATCTATCAGTATCTTTACAACTGTATCTATCAGTTTCTATCCATCAGTATCCATATATCAGTATCTATCCATCTGTATTTATCCATCAGTATCTATCCATCAGTATCTATCAGTATCAATCTATCAGTATCCATCCATCAGTATCCATCCATCAGTATCTATCTATAAGTATCTATCCATCAGAATCTATCAGTATCTATACATCAATATCTATACATCAGTATCCATCCATCAGTATCTATTCATTGGTATCCATCTATCAGTAGTATCTATCCATCGGTATCTATCCATCAGTATCTATTCATCAGTATCCATCCATCGGTATCCATCTATCATTATCTATCCATCAGTATCCATGTATCAGTACCTATCCATCGGTATCTATCCATCGGTATCTATCAGTATCTTTACAACTGTATCTATCAGTTTCTATCCATCAGTATCCATACATCAGTATCCATCCATCAGTATTTATCCATCAGTATCTATCCATCAGTATCTATCAGTATCAATCTATCAGTATCCATCCATCAGTATCCATCCATCAGTATCTATCTATAAGTATCTATCCATCAGAATCTATCAGTATCTATACATCAATATCTATACATCAGTATCCATCCATCAGTATCTATTCATTGGTATCCATCTATCAGTAGTATCTATCCATCGGTATCTATCCATCAGTATCTATTCATCAGTATCTATCCATCAGTATCCATCTATCATTATCTATCCATCAGTATTCATGTATCAGTATCCATCCATCGGTATCTATCCATCGGTATCTATCAGTATCTTTACAACAGTATCTATCAGTTTCTATCCATCAGTATCCATACATCAGTATCTATCCATCAGTATCTATCCATCAGTATCTATCAGTATCAATCTATCAGTATCCATCCATCAGTATCTATCCATCGGTATCTATCCATCAGTATCCATCAATAAGTATCTATCCGTCAAAATCTATCAGTATCTATCCATCAGTATCCATCCATCGGTATCCATCCATCGGTATCTATCCATCAGTATCTATCCATCAATATCTATCTATCGGTCAGTATCTATCCATCGGTATCTATCTATCGGTATCTATCCATCGGTATCTACACATCAGTATCTATCTATCAGTATCCATCCATCAGTATCTATCAGTATCTATCCATCAGTATCCATCATCGGTTTTTATCCATTAGTATCTATCCATCAGTATCTATCAGTATATCTATCCATCAGTATCCATCCATCAGTATCTATCCATCAGTATCTATCATTATCTATCTATACATCAGTATCTATCTCTTGGTATCTGTCCATCAGTATCTATCAGTATATCTATCTATCAGTATCCATCCGTCAGTATCTATACATCGGTATCACATCCATCAGTATCTATCAGTATCTATATGTCAGTATCCATCTATTGGTATCTGTCCATCAGTATCTATCAGTAATATCTATCCATCAATATCTATCCATCAGAATCTATCAGTATATCTATCCATCAGTATCTATACATCAGTATCTATCTATTGGTATCCATCCATCACTATCTATCAGTATCTATTGATCAGTATCTATACATCAGTGTTTATCTATCTATCTATCAGTATCTATCCATCAGTGTCTATACATCAGTATCTATCCATCGCATCTATCCACCGGTATCTACCTATCATTATCTATCCATCGGTCTTTATCCATCAGTATCGGACAATTTCCGTGAAAATGTATGAAAACTGCGAATTGTGTCGAGTCGGAACAAGCGGGGGCACGCATGCTAATTGCTAATCCAGCCGCTAAACTAGCTTAATTCTCTACTTGCAACACGCATTCATCCATCCACTTAATTCTCTACTCACTCCAAATGTTCATCCATCCATCCATCCACTTCATTCTCTACTTGCAACACGCATTCATCCATTCACTTAATTCTCTACTGGCAACACGCATTCATCCATCCACTTAATTCTCTACTTGCAACACGCATTCATCCATTCACTTAATTCTCTACTGGCAACACGCATTCATCCATCCACTTAATTCTCTACTGGCAACACGCATTCATCCATCCACTTAATTCTCTACTCGCAACACGCATTCATCCATTCACTTAATTCTCTACTGGCAACACGCATTCATCCATCCACTTAATTCTCTACTTGCAACACGCATTCATCCATTCACTTAATTCTCTACTCGCAACACGCATTCATCCATCCACTTAATTCTCTACTCACTCCAAATGTTCATTCATCCATCCATCCACTTAATTCTCTACTTGCAACACGCATTCATCCATTCACTTAATTCTCTACTGGCAACACGCATTCATCCATCCACTTAATTCTCTACTTGCAACACGCATTCATCCATTCACTTAATTCTCTACTGGCAACACGCATTCATCCATCCACTTAATTCTCTACTTGCAACACGCATTCATCCATTCACTTAATTCTCTACTTGCAACACGCATTCATCCATTCACTTAATTCTCTACTGGCAACACGCATTCATCCATTCACTTAATTCTCTACTGGCAACACGCATTCATCCATCCACTTAATTCTCTACTCGCAACACGCATTCATCCATCCATCCATCCACTTAATTCTCTACTTGCAACACGCATTCAGCCGTCCATCCATCCACTTAATTCTCTACTTGCAACACGCATTCATCCATCCATCCATCCACTTAATTCTCTACTTGCAACACGCATTCATCCATCCATCCATCCATCCATCCATCCATCCATCCATCCACTTAATTCTCTACTGGCACCACGCATTCATCCATCCATCCACTTAATTCTCTACTTGCAACACGCATCCATCCATCCATCCATCCACTTAATTCTCTACTGGCAACACGCATTCATCCATCCATCCATCCACTTAATTCTCTACTTGCAACACGCATTCAGCCATCCATCCATCCATCCATCCATCCACTTAATTATCTACTGGCACCACGCATTCATCCATCCATCCACTTAATTCTCTACTTGCAACACGCATCCATCCATCCATCCACTTAATTCTCTACTCGCAACACGCATTCATCCATCCACTTAATTCTCTACTTGCAACACGCATTCATCCATCCACTTAATTCTCTACTCGCAACACGCATTCATCCATCCATTCATCCACTTAATTCTCTACTTGCAACACGCATCCATCCATCCATCCATCCATCCATCCATTCATCCACTTAATTCTCTACTGGCAACACGCATTCATCCATTCATCCACTTAATTCTCTACTTGCAACACGCATCCATCCATCCATCCACTTAATTCTCTACTGGCAACATGCATTCATCCATTCATCCATCCACTTAATTGGTTGATGTGTTTGAGTACAGTGGTGTATTTTACAGTAAAAAGTAATGCTGTACATACAGTGTGCATCCATCCTATATGTGAACACAAGAACAACTGTGGTGACTTCAAGGACTAACCCGTTGGTCCGTAGGCGAAGACGGTGGCGTTGTAGCCTGATATGAGGCCCTCGATCAGGCCCTTGGTGGTGGCTCGATACACTTCCTCCTGCACAGCAAACATCGCATTTCAACATTTTAATCCTAGGGCTTAAAAAAGACTAAAAGTTGAGGTGTTGTAGACGCACCTGACTGGCCAGGTAGTCGAAGGCCACGTCGAACACGTACGTCTTCTCCCTGGAGCGGTTGGCCCGCAGGACGTCGTCCGGGTCCTCCATGGGGTCCATCAGGACCACCATCTGCAAAACCCAGGAGATGCAATATTTGTTTATGCTCGTAGTTCATCAAATGCTAACAATCATACACTCTGAAAACAAAATGTCGTAGATTTTATAGAAATTTTACAAAACACTTGGCAGCTCAATCGCCAGAATTTAAAAGTAAAGTCAAGGGTAGTTTTTATTGTGAAAAATGGTAGCACTGTTAGTTTTTAAGTAAAATTTAGGGTAATTTTTAATGGTCAAATTGGTAGCACTGTTAGTTTTTAGGTCAAATTCAGGGTAATTTTTAATGGGAAAAATGGTAGCAGTTTTAGATTTTAAGTAAAATTTAGGGTAATTTTTAATGGTCAAAATGGTAGCACTGTTAGTTTTTAGGTAAAATTTAAGGTATTTTTTAATGGTAAAAATGGTAGCACTTTTTGTTTTTAAGTGTAATTTTGGGTCTTTTTTAATGGAAAAAATGGTAGCACTGTTAGTTTCTAGGTCAAATTTAATTTTTGGTAAAAATGGTAGCACTGTTAGTTTTTAAGTAAAATTTTGGATCGTTTTTATTGGTAAAAATGGTAGCACTTTTAGTTTTTAAGTAAAATTGTGGGTCATTTTTAATGGAAAAAATGGTAGCACTGTTAGTTTTTAAGTAAAATTTTGGGTCATTTTTATGGGAAAAATGGTAGAACTTGTAGTTTTTAAGTAAAATTTAGGGTGATTTTAATGGGAAAAATGGTAGCACTGTTAGTTTTTAGGTAAAATTAAAGGTATTTTTTTAACGGTAAAATTGGTAGCACTGTTAGTTTTTAAGTAACATTTTGGGTCATTTTTATGGGAAAAATTGTAGAACTTGTAGTTTTTAAGTAAAATTTAGGGTGATTTTAATGGGAAAAATGGTAGCACTGTCAGTTTTTAGGTAAAATTTAAGGTATTTTTTTTCAATGGTAAAAATGGTAGAACTTGTAGTTTTTAAGTAAAATTTAGGGTGATTTTAATGGGAAAAATGCTAGCACTGTTAGTTTTTAGGTAAAATTTAAGGTATTTTTTTTCAATGGTAAAAATGGTAGCACTGTTAGTTTTTAAGTAAAATTTTGGGTAGTTTTTAATGGGAAAAATGGTAGCACTTGTGTTTTTAAGTAAAATTTAGGGTCATTTTAAATGGGAAAAATTGTAGCAATGTTGGTTTTTAAGTCAAATTTAGGGTAATTTTTAATGGGGAAAATGGTAGCACTGTTAGTTTTTAGGTAAAATTTCAGGACATATTTAATGGTAAAAATGGTAGCACTGTTAGTTTTTAAGTGAAATTTTGGGTCATTTTTAATGGGAAAAATGGTAGCACTTATGTTTTTAAGTAAGATTTAGGGTCATTTATGTTAGGAAAAATGGTAGCAATGTTAGTTTTTAAGTAAAATTTAGGGTAATTTATATTAGGAAAAATGGTAGCAATGTTAGTTTTTAAGTAAAATTTTGGGTCATTTTTAATGGGAAAAATGGTAGCAGAGTTAGTTTGTAAGTACAATTTTGGGTGATTTTTATGGGAAAAATGGTAGCACTTTTAGTTTTTAGGTAAAATTTAAGGTATTTTCTTAATGGTAAATATGCTAGCACTATTAGTTTTTCGGAAAAATTTCAGGACATATTTAATGGTAAAAATGGTGGCACTGTTAGTTTTTAAGTAACATTTAGGGTCATTTTTAAATGGGAAAAATAGTAGCACTGTTAGTTTTTAAGTAAAATTTGGGGTAATTTAAATGGGAACAATGGAAGCACTGTTAGTTTTTAAGTAAAATTTTGGATCGCTTTTAATGGTAAAAATGGTAGCACTGTTAGTTTTTAAGTAAAATTTGGGGTCATATTTCATGGTAAAAATGTTAGCACTGTTAGTTTTTAGGTAAAATTCAAGGTATTTTTTTAATGGTAAAAATGGTAGCACTTTTAGTTTTTAAGTAAAATTTAGGGTAATTTTTAATGGAAAAAATGGTAGAACTTAGTTTTTAGGTAACATTTAAAGTATTTTTTAATGTAAAAATGGTAGCACTTTTAGTTTTTAGGTAAAATTTAGGGTACTTTAATGGGAAAAATGGTAGCACAGTTAGTTTTTAGGTAAAATTTAAGTTTTTTTTTTAATGGTAAAAATGGTAGCACTTTTAGTTTTTAAGTAAAATTTAGGGTAATTTTTAATGGAAAAAATGGTAGAACTTAGTTTTTAGGTAACATTTAAAGTATTTTTTAATGTAAAAATGGTAGCACTTTTAGTTTTTAGGTAAAATTTAGGGTACTTTAATGGGAAAAATGGTAGCACAGTTAGTTTTTAGGTAAAATTTAAGTTTTTTTTTTTAATGGTAAAAATGGTAGCACTGTCTGTTTTTAGGTACAATTTAAGGTATTTTTTAATGGTAAAAATGGTAGAACTTTTAGTTTTTAGGTAAAATTTAGGGTAATTTTTAATGGGAAAAATGGTAGCACTGTTAGTTTTTAAGTAAAATTTCAGGTATTTTTTAATGGTAAAAATGGTAGCACTTTTTGTTTTTAAGCAAAATTTAGGGTAATTTTTAATGGGGAAAATGGTAGCACTGTTAGTTTTTAGGTAAAATTTTCAGTCATTTTTAATGGGAAAAATGGTAGCACTTGTAGTTTTTAAGTACAATTTAGGGTCATTTTTAATGGGAAAAATGGTAGCAATGTTAGTTTTTAAGTAAAATTTGTGGACATTTTTAATGGTAAAAATGGTAGCACTGGTAGTTTTTAAGTAAAATTTTTGGGTCATTTTTAATTCTGGCAAGTGAGCTGCCAGGTTTTTGTTTTTTTTCAAGCGTAAAATCTACCATCATCTTTACAGTGCATTACTGTAAATTGTAAAAAAACGGTACCGGTATTATTTTTACATAAAAATTCTGGCAACTGAGCTTCCAGTTTTAGTTGGGTTTCTATTTGCGAAAAATCTATTAATTATACTTTATCGGCGCGTTACTGTCAGTTGAATACAGTACCATTTTTTCCTTTAACGGTAAAAATCTGGAAATCGAGTCACCATTTTTTCACAGTAAAATAGACAGTGATAGAAAAACCCTACCACTGTTACTTCTACAGTAAAACCGTGGCAATTTCTAACCGTAAAATTAACCCTCATTTTTCAAGGTGTATTACTGTAAATTGACAAATTTTATCAATGTTATTCTTACAGTAAAATTCTGGCGACTGAGCTGCCAGGGTTTTCTTGTTTTTCACGTAAAATCTACAGTTGTTTTTACAGTGCATTACTGTAAAGTGTAAAACTGTACCAGTATGATTTTTACAGAAAAATTCTGGCAACTGAGCTCTCAGTTTTATTTATTTTTTAACGTAAATCTACAGTTGGTTTTTACAGTGCATTACTGTAAATTGTAAATCTGTACCAATATTATTTTTACAGAAAAATTCTGGCCACCGAGCTTCCAGTTATAATTTTTTTTTTAAACGTAGAATATACAGTTGTTTTTTACAGTGCATTACTGTAAAACTGTACTGTGGAGGGAGATATGGCTAGCACTTCCTGCAGGAGCAAAGGTCACCGCCTCTGTCCATGGTGCTAAGGACAGAGCACGATCAGGCGGCGGGCAAACTGTACCAACATTATTTTTACTATAAAATTCTGGCAACTGAGCTTCCAGTTTTAGTTGTTTTTTAACGTAAAATCTGCAGTTGATTTTTACAGTGCATTACTGTAAATTGTATAACTGTACCAATAATATTTTTACAGTAAAATTCTGTCAACTGAGCTTCCAGTTGTATTTTTTTTCACGTAAAATCTACATTTGGTTTTTACAGTGCATTACTGTAAATTGTAAAACTGTACCAATATTATTTTTGCAGAAAAATTCTGGCAACCGAGCTTCCAGTTATAATTTTTTTTTTAAATGTAAAATATACAGTTGTTTTTTACAGTGCATTACTGTAAAACTGTACTGTGGAGGGAGATATGGCTAGCACTAAATGCAGGAGCAAAGGTCACCACCTCTGTCCATGGTGCTAAGGACAGAGCACGATCAGACGGCGGGCAAACTGTACCAACATTATTTTTACTATAAAATTCTGGCAACTGAGCTTCCAGTTTTAGTTGTTTTTTAACGTAAAATCTGCAGTTGATTTTTACAGTGCATTACTGTAAATTGTATAACTGTACCAATAATATTTTTACAGTAAAATTCTGGCAACTGAGCTTCCAGTTTTATTGTTTTAACGTAAAATCTACAGTTGGTTTTTACAGTGCATTACTGTAAATTGTAAAACTGTACCAATATTATTTTTGCAGAAAAATTCTGGCCACCGAGCTTCCAGTTATAGTTTTTTTTTTAAACGTAAAATATACAGTTGTTTTTTTACAGTGCATTACTGTAAAACTGTACTGTGGAGAGAGATATGGCTAGCACTAAATGCAGGAGCAAAGGTCACCGCCTCTGTCCATGGTGCTGACGGCGAGACACAGCTGGCAGGTGATTCGATTTTTATCAGGTGGTGTGTATTAATCTAATCATCTGTTGTCTTTAACAGTAAGCGGCCGGGAACAGGAGTTGCAGAGAGGATACGGACGTGACTGAAAAGTCTGTGGGAAATTTTTTTTGATAAAAATATATGTACATTAAAACATTTTTTTAAAAACTGCAGGCTTGGCTCATGTGCCGTATTTACAGTGGAACATCTACCAATGTTATTTTTACAAAAAATTTTTGG
>NC_084618.1:12125828-12315828 GCF_033978795.1 Nerophis ophidion | reverse complement strand
TTCACTGCTTTTGGGGTTTTGCAGAACATGGATGCCATTAATTATTGGTATCACATGTGATACCTTCCTGACGTCATAATGTTTGCTCATGCTCCCAATATCGGCGATACGGTAAAAATGGCCTATCGTTGCTATTCGGGGTCAACTTGGGGTCTGATTTGATCCAAAGAAAGGAGAACAGGAGTATCAGCAGATAACGTCTCCCCTCACAAAAGGTCCGATGGGGTCGGTGTCATCTTTTACGAGGTGACGGCTCCCGCTTGTGTCTTGCCTTTCATGACGCACGGCGAGGTCACGGGGTCGAACGCTCACCTCTGGCGCGGGTGTGCCGGCGAGATTAAGACCGGGGCTTTTGTCCTTTGCCTACATCATAACGCACCCAGCCGAGTCCCACAAAGGAGGGGTTGCGACGCGGGGGCTGCAATGTTGAAAAACATCTAAACGGCGGTCATTTATCCATGATAATATGGCGAAGCTGCTGATGGTGTGTTTGACGGAGGATAGCGGTACTTTAACTTTGGTGTTTTTAACGTCTCTGCGAAATCTACTGAAGCAGAATGAGTCGAAAACGTCAGCCGAGAATGTTAAAAAACAACATCGAAAAGGAGAACATATATCCATGAAAATATGGAGAAGCTGCTGATGGTGTGTTTGACGGAGGATATCGGTACCTCAACTTTGGGGTTTTTAACGTCTTGGCGAAATCTACTGAGGCAGAATGAGTTGGAAAACGCCAGCCGAGAATGTTAAAAAATAACATCAAAATGGTGGACATTTATCCATGAAAATATGGAGAAGCTGCTGATGGTGTGTTTGACGGAGGATATCGGTACTTCAACTTTGGTGTTTGTAACGCCTCGGCGAAATCTACTGAGGAAGAATGAGTCGGAAAACGCTAGCTGAGAATGTTAAAAAAATAACATTAAAATGGTGGACATTTATCCAGGAAAATATGGAGAAGCTGCTGATGGTGTGTTTGACGGAGGATATCGGTACTTCAACTTTGGTGTTTTTAACGCCTCGGCGAAATCTACTGAGGCAGAATGAGTCGGAAAACGCTAGCTGAGAATGTTAAAAAAATAACATTAAAATGGTGGACATTTATCCAGGAAAATATGGAGAAGCTGCTGATGGTGTGTTTGACAAAGGATACTGCTACCTCAACTTTGGTGTTTTTAACGTATTGGCGAAATCTACTGAAGCAGAATGAGTCGAACACGCCAGGCGAGAATGTTAAAACAATAACATAAAAATGGCGGACATTAATCCATGAAAATATGGAGAAGCTGCTGATGGTGTGTTTGACGGAGGATATCGGTACTTCAACTTTGGTGTTTTTAACGAAATCTACTGAAGCAGAATGAGTCGAAAACGTCAGTCGAGAATGTTGAAAAACAACATCAAAAAGGCGAACATTTATCATTGTAAATTTGGAGAAGCTGCTGATGGTGTGTTTGACATAGGATATCGGTACCTCAACTTTGGTGTTTTTAACGTCTTGGCGAAATCTACTGAGGCAGAATGAGTCGGAAAACGCCAGCCGAGATTGTTAAAAAATAACATCAAAATGGTGGACATTTATCCATGAAAATATGGAGAAGCTGCTGATGGTGTGTTTGACGGAGGATATCGGTACCTCAACTTTGGTGTTTTAAACAAAATCTACTGAAGCAGAATGAGTCGAAAACGTCAGCCGAGAATGTTAAAAAACAACATCAAAAAGGCGAACATTTATCCATGAAAATATGGAGAAGCTGCTGATGGTGTGTTTGACGGAGGATATCGGTACCTCAACTTTGGGGTTTTTAAAGTCTTGGCGAAATCTACTGAAGCAGAATGAGTCGAACACGCCAGCTGAGAATGTTAAAAAATAACATCAAAATGGTGGACATTTATCCATGAAAATATGGAGAAGCTGCTGATGGTGTGTTTGACAAAGGATACTGCTACCTCAACTTTGGTGTTTTAACGTGTTGGCGAAATCTACTGAAGCGGAATGAGTCGGAAAGCGCCAGCCGTGAATGTTAAAAAATAACATCAAAATGGTGGACATTTATCCATGAAAATATGGAAAAGCTGCTAATGGTGTGTTTGACGGAGGATATCGGTACTTCAACTTTGGTGTTTTTAACGTCTTGGCGAAATCTACTGAGGCAGAATGAGTCGAAAACGTCAGCCGAGAATGTTAAAAAATAACATCAAAATGGCGGACATTTATCCATGAAAATATGGAGAAGCTGCTGATGGTGTGATTGACAAAGGATACTGCTACCTCAACTTTGGTGTTTTTAACGTCTTGGCGAAATCTACTGAAGCAGAATGAGTCGAAAACGTCAGCCGAGAATGTTAAAAAACAACATCGAAAAGGCAAACATTTATCCATGAAAATATGGAGAAGCTGCTGATGGTGTGTTTGACGGAGGATATCGGTACCTGAACTTTGGGGTTTTTAACGTCTTTGCGAAATCTACTGAGGCAGAATGAGTCGGAAAACGCCAGCCAAGAATGTTAAAAAATTACATTAAAATGGTGGACATTTATCCATAAAAATATGGAGAAGCTGCCGATGGTGTGTTTGACGAAGGATATTGGTACCTCAAGTTGGGGTTTTTTAACGTCTCGGCGAGATCTACTGAAGCAGCATAAGTCGGAAATTGGCAGCCGAGAATGTTAAAAAACAACATCTAAACGGCGGAAATTTATCCATGAAAATATAGAGAAGCTGCTGATGGTGTGTTTGACGGAGGATGTCGGTACTACAACTTTGGTGTTTTTAACGAAATCTACTGAAGCAGAATGAGTCGAAAACGTCAGCCGAGAATGTTAAAAAACAACATCGAAAAGGCGAACATTTATCCATGAAAATATGGAAAAGCTGCTGATGGTGTGTTTGACGGAGGATATCGGTACTTCAACTTTGGTGTTTTTAACGTCTCAGCGAAATCTACTGAAGCAGAATGAGTCGAAAACGTCAGCCGAGAATGTTATAAAACAACATCGGAAAAGCGCACATTTATCCATGAAAATATGGAGAAGCTGCTGATGGTGTGTTTGACGGATGATATCGTGACTTCAACTTTGGGGTTTTTAACATCTTGCCAATATTTACTGAAGCAGAATGAGTCGAACACGCCAGCTGAGAATGTTAAAAAATAACATCAAAATGGTGGACATTTATCCATGAAAATATGGAGAAGCTGCTGATGGTGTGTTTGACAAAGGATACCGCTACCTCAACTTTGGTGTTTTAACGTGTTGGCGAAATCTACTGAAGCGGAATGAGTCGGAAAGCGCAGGCCGAGAATGTTAAAAAATAACATCAACATGGTGGACATTTATCCATGAAAATATGGAGAAGCTGCTGATGGTGTGTTTGACGGAAGATATCGGTACTTCAACTTTGGTGTTTTTAACGAAATCTACTGAAGCTGAATGAGTCGAAAACGTCAGCTGAGAATGTTAAGAAACAACATCGAAAAGGCGAACATTTATCCATGAAAATATAGAGAAGCTGCTGATGGTGTGTTTGACGGAGGATATCGTGACTTCAACTTTGGGGTTTTTAACATCTTGCCAATATTTACTGAAGCAGAATGAGTCGAACACGCCAGCTGAGAATGTTAAAAAATAACATCAAAATAGTGGACATTTATCCATGAAAATATGGAGAAGCTGCTGATGGTGTGTTTGACAAAGGATACTGCTACCTCAACTTTGGTGTTTTAACGTGTTGGCGAAATCTACTGAAGCGGAATGAGTCGGAAAGCGCCAGCCGAGAATGTTAAAAAATAACATCAAAATGATGGACATTTATCCATGAAAATATGGAGAAGCTGCTGATGGTGTGTTTGACGAAGGATATCGGTACCTCAAGTTGGGGGTTTTTAACGTCTCGGCGAGATCTACTGAAGCAGCATAAGTCGGAAAATGGCGGTCGAGAATGTTAAAAAACAACATCTAAACAGCGGAAATGTATCCATGAAAATATAGAGAAGCTGCTGATGGTGTGTTTGACGGAGGATATCGGTACTACAACTTTGGTGTTTTTAACGAAATCTACTGAAGCAGAATGAGTCGAAAACGTCAGCCGAGAATGTTATAAAACAACATCGGAAAAGCGCACATTTATCCATGAAAATATGGAGAAGCTGCTGATGGTGTGTTTGACGGATGATATCGTGACTTCAACTTTGGGGTTTTTAACATCTTGCCAATATTTACTGAAGCAGAATGAGTCGAACACGTCAGCCGAGAATGTTATAAAACAACATCGGAAAAGCGCACATTTATCCATGAAAATATGGAGAAGCTGCTGATGGTGTGTTTGACGGATGATATCGTGACTTCAACTTTGGGGTTTTTAACATCTTGCCAATATTTACTGAAGCAGAATGAGTCGAACACGCCAGCTGAGAATGTTAAAAAATAACATCAAAATGGTGGACATTTATCCATGAAAATATGGAGAAGCTGCTGATGGTGTGTTTGACAAAGGATACTGCTACCTCAACTTTGGTGTTTTAACATGTTGGCGAAATCTACTGAAGCGGAATGAGTCGGAAAGCGCCAGCCGAGAATGTTAAAAAATAACATCAAAATGGTGGACATTTATCCATGAAAATATGGAGAAGCTGCTGATGGTGTGTTTGACGGAGGATATCGGTACTTCAACTTTGGTGTTTTTAACGAAATCTACTGAAGCTGAATGAGTCGAAAACGTCAGCTGAGAATGTTAAGAAACAACATCGAAAAGGCGAACATTTATCCATGAAAATATAGAGAAGCTGCTGATGGTGTGTTTGACGGAGGATATCGTGACTTCAACTTTGGGGTTTTTAACATCTTGCCAATATTTACTGAAGCAGAATGAGTCGAACACGCCAGCTGAGAATGTTAAAAAATAACATCAAAATGGTGGACATTTATCCATGAAAATATGGAGAAGCTGCTGATGGTGTGTTTGACAAAGGATTCTGTTACCTCAACTTTGGTGTTTTAACGTGTTGGCGAAATCTACTGAAGTAGAATGAGTCGAACACGCCAGCCGAGAATGTTAAAAAAAACAACATAAAAACGGCGGACATTTATCCATGAAAATATAGAGAAGCTGCTGATGGTGTGTTTGATGGAGGATATCGGTATTCCAACTTTGGTGTTTTTGACGTCTCGGAGAAATCTACTGAAGCAGAATGAGTCGAAAACGTCAGCCGAGAATGTTAAAAAACAACATCAAAATGGTGGACATTTATCCATAAAAATATATGGACAAGCTGCTGATGGTGTGTTTGACGGAGGATATCGGTACTTCAACTTTGGGGGTTTTAACGTCTCGGCAAAATCTACTGAAGCAGAATGAGTCGAAAACGTCAGCCGAGAATGTTAAAAAATAACATTAAAATGGCGGACATTTATCCATTAAAATATGGAGAAGCTGCTGATGGTGTGTTTGACGGAGGGTATCGGTACTTCAACTTTGGTGTTTTTAACGAAATCTACTGAAGCTGAATGAGTCGAAAAACGCCAGGCGAAAATGTTAAAAAACAACATCGAAACGGCGGAAATGTATCCATGAAAATATGGAGAAGCTGCTGATGGTGTGTTTGACGGAGGATACATTGCAGAAGTCCACTCTCCAGGGTGAATGCTGTACATGATTATTACATCACGTCATAAAACTACTGTACTTATTTGAGGTACATTCTATTCTATTAGGTCTGGATTTTATTCTATTATGTCCGGATTTTTAGGACCAACCCAAGGGTGTCAGGACTAAGCCTCCATCTTTGCCGCCTCGACCTTCTCCACCGCTGCAACCAAAGCTTCGGAAAGTCCGAGGCCGGCCACGTGGTCACCTGAGAGAAGTGCCTGGCAGCTGCCACGTGTGCCCGACAATGCCAGCCCGTATCGCCTTTCAGGACCTTCTCCATGTCGGCGATACAGAAGCGCTTGGATGGCGGCGTCGTCACATAAGACGTGACTTTCCTCTCCCGACTTGTAAGACACACTCCGCTCACACCGCTGTTGACTTTTTCATGATGTCTGAAGAGTAAAATGTGTTTACATGAGGACCACAGAATGATACTCTCTCCAGCTTGTGGCATTCACCAACGATTCGAGTCTTTTTAACAAATCTTTTAAAGAAACTATTATCATATAAACATGATTTATGACTTCCATACGATCAAAACAGTATCAATCTCACGGGGATTCCCAAGCCATTCTGCAGATCCCTTCCCCATCCACAACATTGCTAATCAAGCAGACTTTGTGAGCGCCAACAACGATTACTTTGGGGGGAAAAATTATATATTTTTGAGGCCGAACATGAAGAGGATGAGCAATGAGTTTAAGCCATCAGACTGTATAATGCATATGTTCCTTTTGACTGTACATGTACTGTAAATGCTGTATAATAGACTGTATTTATGATATTCACATGTGAATAATGCTGTATAATAGACTCTATATTATTCACATGTGAATAACGCTGTATAATAGACTGTATTTATGTTATTCACATGTGAATAATGCTATATAACACACTGCTATTCACATGAGAATAATGCTGTATATTAGACTGTATTTATATTATTCACTTGTGAATATTGCTGTATAATAGACTGTATTTGTTATTCACATGTGAATAATGCTGCATAATAGGACAGTATTTAAGTTATTGACATGTGAATAATGCAATATAAAAGACTTTATTAATGTTATTCACATGTAAATAATGCAATATAAAGGACTGTATTAATGTTATTCACATGTGAATAATGCTGTATAATAGACTGTATTTATATTATTCACATGTGAATAATGCTGCATAATAGACTGTATTTATATTATTTACATGTGAATAATGCTGTATAATGGACTGTATTTATGTTATTTACATGTGAATAATGCTGTATAATAGACTGTATTTATGGTATTCACATATGAATAATGCTGTAAAATAGACTATTTATGTTATTCAAATGTGAATAATGCTGTATAATGGAATGTATTTATGTTATTCACATGTGAATAATGCTGTATAATAGACTGTATTTAGATTATTCACATGTGAATAACGCTGTATAATAGACTGTATTTATATTATTCACTTGTGAATTATGCTGTATAATAGACTATATTTATGTTATTCACATGTGAATGATGCTGTAAAATAGACTATTTATGTTATTCAAATGTGAATAATGCTGTATAATGGACTGTATTTATGTTATTCACATGTGAATAATGCTGTATAATAGACTGTATTTATGTCATTCACTTGTGAGTAATGCTGTATAATAGACTGTATTTATATTATTCACATGTAAATAATGCTGTATAAAGGACTGTATTTATATTATTCAATTGAGAATATCGCTGTATAATAGACTGTATTTATGTTATTCACATGTGAATAATGCTGTATAATGGACTGTATTTATATTATTCATATGTGAATAATGTTGTATAATATATTGTTTTTATATTAGTCACATGTGAATAATGCTGTATAATAGACTGTATTTATGTTATTCACTTGTGAATAACATAAATACAGGATCGGTGCGGCGTCTTCAGTAATGCGGACGTTGTACCGATCCGTTGTGGTGAAGAAGGAGCTGAGCCGGAAGGCAAAGCTCTCAATTTACCGGTCGATCTACGTTCCCATCCTCACCTATGGTCATGAGCTTTGGGTCATGACCGAAAGGATAAGATCACGGGTACAAGCGCCCGAAATGAGTTTCCTCTCCCTTAGAGATAGGGTGAGAAGCTCTGCCATCCGGGAGGAACTCAAAGTAAAGCCGCTACTCCTCCACATCGAGAGGAGCCAGATGAGGTGGTTCGGGCATCTGGTCAGGATGCCACCCGAACGCCTCCCGAGGGAGGTGTTTAGGGCACGTCCAACCGGTAGGAGGCCACGGGGAAGACCCAGGACACGTTGGGAAGACTATGTCTCCCGGCTGGCCTGGGAACGCCTCGGGTCCCCCGGGAAGAGCTAGACGAAGTGGCTGGGGAGAGGGAAATCTGGGTTTCCCTGCTTAGGCTGTTGCCCCCGCGACCCGACCTCGGATAAGCGGAAGATGATGATGATGATGATGACTTGTGAATAATGCTGTATAATAGACTGTATTTATATTATTCACATGTGAATAATGCTGTAAAATAGACTATATTTATGTTATTCACATGTAAATAATAGTGTATAATAGAATGCATTTATGGTATATACATGTGACTAATGCTGTCTAATAGACTGTATTTCTATTATTCACATGTAAATAATGCTGTATAATATACTGTATTTATATTATTCACTTGTGGATAATGCTGTATAAAGGACTGTATTTATGTTATTCACATGTGAATAATGCTGTGTAATAGACTCTATATTATTCACATGTGAATAATGCTGTGTAATAGACTCTATATTATTCACATGTGAATAATGCTGTGTAATAGACTCTATATTATTCACATGTGAATAATGCTGTATAAGAGAATAATGCTGTATAATAGACTCTATATTATTCACATGTGAATAACGCTGTATAATGGACTGTATTTCTGTTATTCACATGTGAATAATGCTGTATGATATACTGTATTTATGTTAACATGTAAATAATGCTGCATAATAGACTGTATTTATATTATTCACATGTGAATAACGCTGTATAATAGAGTGTATTTATATAACTCACATGTGAATAATGCTGTATAATAGACTGTATTTATGTTATTCACATGTGAATAATGCAGTGTAATAGATTGTATTTATGTTATTCACATGTGAATAATGCTGTATAATAGACTGTATTTATATTATTCACATCTGAATAATGCTGTACATGTAGATATATATATTAATAGGCTATAATTTTTTATTGTTTTTGTTTTGTCTTATTTTTATTTTTATTCACTTTTTGGGTTCATTATTCTAAAGCAGCGGTCCTCAAACTTTTTTCTTCCAAGTACCACCATAATGACCATCGTTAAAATACAGTAGCGTAGTAGGCCCAAGTATTCCTTAAAAACAAGGCAGGATTCATCTATTTATTTTCTTGCCACTGTATAATTACACACAGTTTGAACAGTAACACTGTGTGCAAAATAAAACAAACCCAAAACAAAACCTGACTATAACAACAAGCCAGTCTTTTTGAAGGGTTCCTCAGGTTCCTTCAAAGAGCCAAAAATATAATCTCTAAAACTTTCTGTTTTAACGTCTTTAAGTCTAAGTTCGTCATCAGGCAATTAATACTGGATGAACCGGCCAAAAGACCCCACATATGCTATACCGTCGGAAATGTCTCACTCGCGCCTATGGCGGTACTTTAAGTTGGCGACAATTTGTGTTACCATGGTAACGCTACATTTGCTTGCTTATACCCCAGAGTCAAAAACCTTGGTACTGACACCTGTGAACTGTTAGCATAGAAATGTTAGCATGCTAACAAGCTAATATTAGCATGCTAAATTACTTTGACAATTTAAAAAAAAAATATTCCCGACTTCCACAGCCATACACCTTATAGCCCTGTTACTTGATATTGAGACATGCTAACTGTTAGCATGCCGTCGTTAGCATGCATGCTAACAAAAGCATGATATATTTTTAGCTACATTTGCTTGCTTTTACCTCAAAGTCAAATACCTTGGTACGTGACACTTTTGAACTGTTAGCATGCAAACGTTAGCATGCTAGCAAGATAATGTTAGCATGATAAACTTTTTTTTGCTGTTTTTTAAAAAAAAATGTTCCCTACTTCCACAGCCATACATACACCTTACAACCCTGTTACTCAATATGAGACATGCTAATTGTTAGCATGCCGTCGTTAGCATGCATGCAAACAAAAGCATGATTTAATTTTAGCTACGTTTGCAGTTAAAAAAAATATTTTTCCTACTTCCACAGCCATGAACCTTACAGCCCTGTTACTTGATATGAGACATGCTAACTGTTAGCATGCATGCTAACGTAAGCCTGCTTTCATGCTAAAATAAGCATGATATATTTTTAGCTACATTTGCTTGTGTTCACCCCAGAGTCAAATACCTTGATACGTGACACTTGTTAACTGTTAGCATGCAAACGTGAGCATGCTAGCAAGCTAATATTAGTTTGCTAACTTTTTTTTTGCCGTTTAAAAAAATATATTCCCTACTTCCACAGCCATGAACCTTACAACCCTGTTACTCGGTATGAGACATGCTAATTGTTAGCATGCCGTCATTAGCATGCATGCAAACAAAAGCATGATATATTTTTGAGCTACATTTGCTTCCGTTTACCCCAGAGTCAAATACCTTGATACGTGACACTTGTTAACTGTTAGCAGGCAAACGTGAGCATGCTAGCAAGCTAATATTAGCATGCTAACTTTTTTTTTTGCCATTTAAAAAAAAAAGTTCCCTACTTCCACAGCCATGAAGCTTACAGCCCTTTTACTTGATATGAGATGTGCTAACTGTTAGCATGCATGCTAACATAAGCTTGCTTGCATCCTAAAATAAGCATGATATATTTATAGCTACATTTGCTTGCGTTCACCCCAGATTCAAATACCTTGGTACGTGACACTTGTGAACTGTTAGCATGCAAACGTGAACATCTTAGCAAGCTAATATTAGCATGCTAACTTTTTTTTTTGCTGTTTTTAAAAAAAATGTTCCCTACTTCCACAGCCATACACCTTACAGCCCTGTTACCTGATATGAGACATGCTAACTGTTAGCATTCCATAGTTAGCACACATGCTAAGTGTTACATTTTAATGTAAGCATGCTAATGTTGTGAGCTAGCGCTATAGCTCATTTTGCTTCCGGCGATCTCCGGCCAGAGGTCCAGGGCGCAGATAGCAGACTCATCAAAATTCCCGCGGGAATGTTCTAGTCACCATATATGGTCACTATGACGATAACGATGTCATAAGTACAAGTACACGTATCACCGGGGGATTGTGTAAGTCTGTTGTCAAACACCAGAAGGTTTGTGCTCAGATCTTGATTGGTGCTCAGTGCGTTTTCAAGAGTGGCCTCTCAGTCATGAGGAGTATTACCAGAAGGGCCGCTACTAAACTATGACCCGCCTCTCAGTGACCACGCCCCCTCCCGCATTCATATCGGAAAGCACACAGTAGGCGGTAGTCCTTATATCACAGGTGTCAAACTCAAGGCCCGGGGGCCAAAAAGGGCCCGCCCACTTCATTTTAAGTTTTAAAAATAAGCCCAGCGTTTCAAAACGTTATTGTAGACTCGACACTTGATTTAAATACAGCATGCCACATCATTTTAATGTGACCTGCCAACACAAATACTGTATGTGCTGTGCCTGCAGGCGGTTAGTCTTTATATCACAGGTGTCAAAATCGCCCCGGGGGGCCAAGTCTGGACCACCTCATTTTAATTTGGCCCGCCGGGTCATTTTAAAGTGGCCCACCATATCATTCTAATTATGCCCCTTCATATTATTATAACGTGGCCCACCATATCATTATAAATTGGCCCACCATATAATTCTAATGTGATGCACCATATCATTATAATGTGGTCCACCATATCATTATAAAGTGGCCCACCATATTATTATAAAGTGGCCCACCATGTAATTCTAATGTGGCCCACCATATCATTCTAATGTGGCCCACTATATCATTCTAATGTGGCCCACTATATCATTCTAATGTGGCCCACCATATTATTAAAATGTGGCCCACCAAATTATTATAATGTGGCCCATCATATTATTATAATCTGGCCCATAATATTATTATGTGGCCCACCATGTCATTCTAATGTGGCCCACAATATTATCATAATGTGGGCCATAATATTATTCTAAAGTGGCCCACCATATTATTATATGTGGCCCACCATATTATTCTAATGTGGCCCACCATATTATTATAACGTGGCCCATCATATTATTATAAAGTGGTCCACCATATCATTCTAATGTGGCCCACCATATTGTTATAATGTGGGCCACCATATTATTATAACGTGGCCCACCATATCACTCTAAAGTGGCCCACAATATTATTCTAATGTGGCCCACCATATTATTATAATGTGGCCCACCATATTATTATAATGTGGCCCATCATATTATTATAAAGTGGTCCACCATACCATTCTAATGTGGTCCATCATATTATTATAATGTGGGCCACAATATTATTATAATGTGGCCCACCATATCACTCTAAAGTGGCCCACCATATTATTATAATGTGGCCCATCATATTATTATAAAGTGGTCCACCATATCATTCTAATGTGGCCCACCATATTATTATAATGTGGCCCACCATATTATTATAATGTGGCCCATCATATTATTATAAAGTGGCCCACCATATCGTTCTAATGTGGCCCACCATATTATTGTAACGTGGCCCACCATATCATTCTAATGTGGCCCACCATATTATTATAATGTGGCCCACCATGTTATTATAATGTGGCCCACCATATCATTATAATATAGCCCACCAGTAAATAGCAACGTTCATAATAGTTGTATTTATTATCAACACATTTGGAGGTTTTAAACCGCCATGTACATTTGCTAACGCTAATGAGTAGCATGTGTAAGGCAAATCCAATGTACAGCAAATTAAATGACTTACAGTATAAAACACTTGGTCGACATTTTTCAAAGGCAAAGACTAAATCCCGATACACTTCCGCCATCTATGGTTTTGGAATTGCGACTGCATGCAAAGTCTATAATGTAATACTTGCAAATGAGACAAAGTATAACAACTGGAAATCACGATTATTATTGTCACTTTTAAATAAAAAACACCAAAATTTACAGAAAGTCGGTACCATTGAGCACAGGTATTGATTCCCAGGTACCGGAATTTGGTACTATATCGATTAAAATATCAAAGTTGCGCAGCCAGGAAGTAGTCTTTGCCTTTAAGTTAGAATGTGCTAGCCTTGTCTTTTGTTGAAATTAAATTAAATGACTTACAGTATAAACACTTTGTGGACTTCTACTCAATGGCAAAGACTAAATAACACACCGAAAACCCGTACACTACTGCCATCTATGGTCTCGGAATTGCGACTGCATGCAAAGTCTATAATGTAATACTTGCAAATGAGTCAGGGTCAGAAAGCAAGCTATAACTATCTTATTATTTTGTGTGCTGCTCGCTAGTGCGTAATCTCTCCAAAAGGACGGACAAACCTCACAGAATCGCCTCCTTAGAAGGGATGATGCACAAAGGGGAGATTATCCACTTTCCCGGTTCAGACCGTCTATTTGTGGCCACTCGTTTAAAAATAAAAACAACAAGTCAGAGCTCTCGTCTGAGCCTCTAATGCAGGGGTCACCAACGCGGTGCCCGCGGGCACCAGGTCGCCCGTAAGGACCAGATGAGTCTGTTCTAAAAATAGCTCAAATAGCAGCACTTACCAGTGAGCCGCCTCTGTTTTTTAAATTGTATTTATGAGGGGGAGCAGTGAGCAGCAGCGGTGCCGCGCCTGGGAATAATTTTTGGTGATTTAACCCCCAATTCCAACCCTTGATGCTGAGTGCCAAACAGGGAGGTAATGGGTCCCATCCCATATTGGATGAGCTCGGGCCCAGCGGAAGCCGGCGGCGTTTCTGGGTGTTGTTGATAAATGGCTTTAGCTTTGCATTGTAGATTTTTAAAGATAAAATTAAAGTACCGATGATTGTCACACACACACACACACACACACTAGGTGTGGTGAAATTTGTCCTCTGCATTTGACCAATCCCCTTGATCACCCCCTGGGAGGTGAGGGGGAGCAGTGGGCAGCAGCGGGGCAGCGCCCGGGAATCATTTTTGGTGATTTAACCCCCAATTCCAACCCTTGATGCTGAGTGCCGAGCAGGGAGGTAATAGGTCCCATCCCATATTGGATGAGCTCGGGCCCAGCGGAAGCCGGCGGCGTTTCTGGGTGTTGTTGATAAATGGCTTTAGCTTTGCATTGTAGATTTTTAAAGATAAAATTAAAGGACTGATGATTGTCACACACATACTCACTAGGTGTGGTGAAATTTGTCCTCTGCATTTGACCAATCCCCTTGATCACCTCCTGGGAGGTGAGGGGGATCAGTGGGCAGCAGCGGTGCCGCGCCCGGGAATCAATTTTGGTGATTTAACCCCCAATTCCAACCCTTGATGCTGAGTGCCGAGCAGGGAGGTAATGGGTCCCATCCCATATTGGATGAGCTCGGGCCCAGCGGAAGCCGGCGGCGTTTCCGGGTGTTGTTGATAAATGGCTTTAGCTTTGCATTGTAGATTTTTAAAAGATAAAATTAAAGTAACAATGATTGTCACACACACACACACACACACTAGGTGTGGTGAAATTTGTCCTCTGCATTTGACCAATCCCCTTGATCACCCCTTGGGAGGTGAGGGAGAGCAGTGGGCAGCAGCGGTGCCGCGCCCGGGAATCATTTTTGGTGATTTAACCCCCAATTCCAACCCTTGATGCTGAGTGCCGAGCAGGGAGGAAATGGGTCCCATCCCATATTGGATGAGCTCGGGCCCGGCGGAAGCCGGCGGCGTTTCTGGGTGTTGTTGATAAATGGCTTTAGCTTTGCATTGTAGATTTTTAAAGATAAAATTAAAGTACCGATGATTGTCACACACACACACACACACACACACACACACACACTAGGTGTGGTGAAATTTGTCCTCTGCATTTGACCGATCCCCTTGATCACCCCCTGGGAGGTGAGGGGGAGCAGTGGGCAGCAGCGGTGCCACGCCCGGGAATCATTTTTGGTGATCTAACCCCCAATTCCAACCCTTGATGCTGAGTGCCGAGCAGGGAGGTAATGGGTCCCATCCCATATTGGATGAGCTCGGGCCCGGCGGAAGCCGGCGGCGTTCCTGGGTGTTGTTGATAAATGGCTTTAGCTCTGCATTGTAGATTTTTAAAGATAAAATTAAAGTACCGATGATTGTCACACACACACACACTAGGTGTGGTGAAATGAGTCCTCTGCATTTGACCAATCCCCTTGATCACCCCCTGGGAGGTGAGGGGGAGCAGTGGGCAGCAGCGGTGCCGCGCCCGGGAATCATTTTTGGTGATTTAACCCCCAATTCCAACCCTTGATGCTGAGTGCCGAGCAGGGAGGTAATGGGTCCCATCCCATATTGGATGAGCTCGGGCCCAGCGGAAGCCGGCGGTGTTTCCGGGTGTTGTTGATAAATGGCTTTGGCTTAGGCAAAGTAGAGTTTTTTAACTTGCACTTGCAGATGTAGCGACCAACTGTAGTTACTGACAGCGGTTTTCTGAAGTGTTCCTGCGGTGATATCCTTTACACACTGATGTTTCTTTTTAATGCAGTACCACCTGAGGGATCAAAGGTCTTTAATATTATCGCTTACGTGCAGGGATTTCTCCAGATTCTTTTTTTTCCACTTTTTTCTTTTCTGCAGTTAATGTTGATCCACTGTTTTTTTTTAGCACTGGATTTTTTTTTTATACACCATCCATTTTCTACCGCTTGTCCAATTATTTTAGAAATTTTTTTTTACACTTATGTTTTTGCATACATTTTTTTTACTTAAAAATTTTATAAAAACATTTTTTTTCACAATTTTCTTTTTTGCAGTTAATTTTCATACACTCATTTTTTTTTAGTACTGGATTTTTCTAATACACCAATTATCCGTGGATCCATTTGCTACCGCTTGTCCAATTATTTAAAAAATATTTTTTACATACCTTTTTTTTTACTTTGAATTTTTATACGCTGAATTTTTTTTTCACTTTTTACTTTTCTGCAGTTAATTTTCATACACTGATTTTTTTTTTCCAGCACTGAATTTTGTATACACCAATTATTTTAACAGCATTTTTTTACACTGATGTTTATACATCAACTTTTTTACTCTGAATTTTATTGTGCAGAATTTTTTTTCACAATTTACTTTTTTGCGATGAATTTTAATACACTGATTTTTTTTTATAACAATTATCCATCCACCCATTTTTCTACCGCTTATCCAATTATTTTTGGATATTTTTTTTTACATACATTTTTTTTTACTCAGAATTTTTATACGCTGAATTTTTCTTCACAATTTAATTTTCTACCATTACACCGATTTTTTTCAGCACTGAATTTTTCATACACCAATTATTTTGACATCATTTTTTTACACTCATGTTTTTAACAT
This sequence comes from Nerophis ophidion, assembly GCF_033978795.1. Classification (NCBI taxonomy): domain Eukaryota; kingdom Metazoa; phylum Chordata; class Actinopteri; order Syngnathiformes; family Syngnathidae; genus Nerophis; species Nerophis ophidion. The sequence goes on along the minus strand of NC_084618.1, from coordinate 12,299,638 downwards.
ACATTTTTTTACTCTGAATTTTTATACACTGAATTTTTTTTACAATTAACTTTTCTTCCATCTATTTTTATACACTGATTTTTTTATGAACCAATTATCCATCCATCCATTTTCTACCGCTTATCCAATTATTTTTAGACATATTTTTTACATACATTTTTTTTTACTCAGAATTTTTATACACTGAATTTTTCTTCACAATTTAATTTTTCTACCATTAATTTTTATACACCGATTTTTTTCAGCACGGAATTTTTCATACACCAATTATTTTGACATCATTTTTTTATACTGATGTTTTTACATACATTTTTTTACTCTGAATGTTTATACGCTGAATTTTTTTTTACAATTAACTTTTCTTCCATCTATTTTTATACACTGATTTTTTTATAAACCAATTATCCATCCATCCATTTCTACCGCTTATCCAATTATTTTTAGATTTTTTTTTTACATACATTTTTTTTTTACTCTGAATTTTTATACGCTGAATTTTTCTTCACAATTTAATTTTCTACCATTACACCGATTTTTTTCAGCACTGAATTTTTCATACACCAATTATTTTGACATCATTTTTTTACACTCATGTTTTTAACATACATTTTTTTACTCTGAATTTTTATACGCTGAATTTTTTTTACAATTAACTTTTCTTCCATCTATTTTTACACACTGATTTTTTTATGAACCAATTATCCATCCATCCATTTTCTACCGCTTATCCAATTATTTTTAGATATTTTTTTTACATACATTTTTTTTCTACTCAGAATTTTTATACGCTGAATTTTTCTTCACAATTTAATTTTCTACCATACATTTTTATACACCGATATTTTTCAGCACGGAATTTTTCATACACCAATTATTTTGACATCATTTTTTTAAACTGATGTTTTTACATACATTTATTACTCTTAATTTTTATACGCTGAATTTTTTTTACAATGAACTTTTCTTCCATCTATTTTTATACACTGATTTTTTCTATAAACCAATTATCATCCATCCATTTTCCTACCGCTTATCCAATTATTTAAAAAAAATAATTTTACATACATTTTTTTTTACTCATAATTTTTATACGCTGAATTTTTCTTCACAATTTAATTTTCTACCATAAATTTTTATACACCGATATTTTTCAGCACGGAATTTTTCATACACCAATTATTTTGACATCGTTTTTTTATACTGATGTTTTAACATACATTTTTTTACTCTGAAATTTTTTACGCTGAATTTTTTTTACAATGAACTTTTCTTCCATTTATTTTTCAACACTGATTTTTTCAACACTGAATTTTTTTAACATAACATAATTTTTTTCCACATATGTTTTTACATACATTTTTTTTACTCAGAATTTTATTAAGATGATACTATTATTGTTAATATTGCACCTGGTCTGCCAGAGCATAAGAAGAGGTCGCATACATACTTATATACATACATACATGCATGCATATCTAAAAATGTGTCAAATATCAAATATTAATAACTAATTGTATCTAACGATTTTAATTACGATATTTTTTTATTATTTTATTAGTATTTTTCATTTTTTTCATTTTCTGTCAGGCACTTTGAATTTCCTTTAAGTACAAATTGTGCTTCATAAATAAACTTTCCTCGTCTAATCATATTGTTGTTTTTTTGTTATCATCAGCATCATCTCCCTCTATCGGTCCAATTTACTGTTTAAAAACAAAACGTACATTTTCCTTGTTTCCTTATTGGCCTGCAAAAAGAGGCGGGGCCCACAGGGGAGGGAGGAGGGAAAAGAAAAAAAGCAAAACAAACAGAAACAATGGCCCTGACCTTGCCCGACTGTCGCCATGGCGACGGGGCCTGCCCATAAAGCATCCCCCACTGTGTGCTGCTCGGCAGGCTCTCTCCGCCACGTAAACAAACGGGAAAACGTGTGCAAACTCCTCGAAAGTAAACACGCCGAGCGCTAAAACGTGAGGCGTGGCTTCACCTAAAGCCCCTCCCCCAATATAGGTGCGCAACAGGTGGTCTCGTAGTAGAGAGGGGGGGGAGAGCAGGTGGCGAGGAAGCTTAACCTGAGACACAAAAGCGTCCGATCAGCTCATCTCCTCCCAAGTCTTGTGGCAGGACAGCGAGATGTGCTGCTGACAGGACCTCCCCTCTAATCCGTCTGAGTACTCGACCTGCACACCATATGCTCTCTAAAGCACGCTTTGTGCAACCCCAAATGTGGAAAGAAACATATTGGAGCGGAAATACTAAATACTAATCCGTCCGGAGCCACAAAAAAAATTAAACGCCTTATATAAGTCTTACAATGAAGGCAACGCATGATGTAAGTGTCTATATTAGCTATAATAGCCTACTATCAAAATGACTTTAAAATACTTATATAAGTTTTAAAGTGAAGGCAACACATGATGTAAGTGTCTATATTAGCTATTTTAGCCTACTATCAAAATGACTATAAAAGTCTTATATAAGTGTTAAAGTGAAGGCAACACATGATGTAAGTGTCTATATTAGCTATATTAGCCTACTATCAAAATGACTATAAAAGTCTTATATAAGTGTTAAAGTGAAGGCAACACATGGTGTAAGTGTCTATATTAGTTATATTAGCCTACTATCAAAATGACTATAAAAGTCTTATATAAGTGTTAAAGTGAAGGCAACACATGGTGTAAGTGTCTATATTAGTTATATTAGCCTACTATCAAAATGACTTTAAAATACTTATATAAGTTTTAAAGTGAAGGCAACACATGATGTAAGTGTCTATATTAGCTATTTTAGCCTACTATCAAAATGACTATAAAAGTCTTATATAAGTGTTAAAGTGAAGGCAACACATGATGTAAGTGTCTATATTAGCTATATTAGCCTACTATCAAAATGACTTATAAAGTCTTATATAAGTGTTAAAGTGAAGGCAACACATGGTGTAAGTGTCTATATTAGTTATATTAGCCTACTATCAAAATGACTATAAAAGTCTTATATAAGTGTTAAAGTGAAGGCAACACATGGTGTAAGTGTCTATATTAGTTATATTAGCCTACTATCAAAATGACTATAAAAGTCTTATATAAGTGTTAAAGTGAAGGCAACACATGATGTAAGTGTCTATATTAGCTATATTAGCCTACTATCAAAATGACTATAAAAGTCTTATATAAGTGTTAGAATGAAGGCAACACATGATGTAAGTGTCTGTATTAGCCTACAATCAAAATGACTTTAAAAGTCTGATATAGGTGTTATAATGAAGGCAACACATGATGTAAGTGTCTATATTAGTTATAATAGCCTACTATCAAAATGACTTTAAAAGTCTTATATAAGTGTTATAATGAAGGCAACACATGATGTAAGTGTCTATATTAGTTATAATAGCCTACTATCAAAATGACTTTAAAAGTCTTATATAAGTGTTAAAGTAAAGGCAACACATGATGTAAGGGTCTATGGTAGCCTACTATCAAAATTACTTTCAAAGTCGAATATAAGTGTTAGAATGAAGGCAACACATGATGTAAGTGTCTGTATTGGCCTACTATCAAAATGACTTTAAAAGTCTTATATAAGTGTTATAATGAAGGCAACACATGACGTAAGTGTCTATATTAGCCTGCTTTTAAAATGACTTTAAAAGTCTTATATAAGTGTTATAATGGAAGACAACACATGATGTAAGTGTCTATATTAGCCTACTATTAAAATGACATTAAATGTCTTGGCAACACATGATATAAGTGTCTGTATTAGCGATAATAGCCTACTATCAAAATTAATTTAAAAGTTTTGGCAACACATGATGTAAGTGTCTATATTAGTTGTATTAGCCTACTATCAAAAATATTTTAAAAGTCTTATATAAGTGTTATAATGAAGACAACACATGATGTGTCTATATTAGCTATATAAGCCTACTATCAAAATGACTTTGAAAGTCTTATATAAGTGTCATAATGAAGACAACACATGATGTAAGTGTCTATATTAGTTATAATAGCCTACTATCAAAATGGCTTTAAAAGTCTTATATAAGTGTTATAATGAAGACAATACATGATGTAAGTGTCTATATTAGTTATAATAGCCTACTATCAAAATGGCTTTAAAAGTCTTATATACGTGTTATAATGAAGACAATACATGATGTAAGTGTCTATATTAGTTATAATAGCCTACTATCAAAATGACTTTAAAAGTCTTATATAAGTGTTATAATGAAGACAACACATGATGTAAGTGTCTATATTAGTTATAATAGCCTACTATCAAAATGGCTTTAAAAGTCTTATATAAGTGTTATAATGAAGACAATACATGATGTAAGTGTCTATATTAGTTATAATAGCCTACTATCAAAATGACTTTAAAAGTCTTATATAAGTGTTATAATGAAGACAACACATGATGTAAGTGTCTATATTAGTTATAATAGCCTACTATCAAAATGGCTTTAAAAGTCTTATATAAGTGTTATAATGAAGACAATACATGATGTAAGTGTCTATATTAGTTATAATAGCCTACTATCAAAATGACTTTAAAAGTCTTATATAAGTGTTATAATGAAGACAACACATGATGTAAGTGTCTATATTAGCCTACTATCAAAATGGCTTTAAAAGTCTGATATAAGTGTTATAATGAAGGCAACACATGATGTAAGTGTCTATATTAGTTGTATTAGCCTACTATCAAAAATATTTTAAAAGTCTTATATAAGTGTTATAATGAAGACAACACATGATGTGTCTATATTAGCTATATAAACCTACTATCAAAATGACTTTGAAAGTCTTATATACGTGTCATAATGAAGGCAACACATGATGTAAGTGTCTATATTAGCCTACTTTTAAAATGACTTTAAAAGTCTTATATAAGTGTTATAATGGAAGACAACACACGATGTAAGTGTCTATATTAGCCTACTATCAAAATGAATTTAAATGTCTTGGCAACACATGATATAAGTGTCTGTATTAGCGATAATAGCCTACTATCAAAATTACTTTAAAAGTTTTGGCAACACATGATGTAAGTGTCTATATTAGTTATATAGCTACAATGTGAAATAATGTTTTATGTATGTATACATAGATACATCTGTCATCTCTATCTTTTTTTTTTTTTTTTTTTTTATTTATTTATTTATTTTATTAATTTTTTTTAATTTATACTACCATATTGTATATGCACCTTAGGAGGAGCTGCTCCAATTTCGTTGTTCTTTGAACCTGTTCATTGCAATAATGACAATAAAAACTCTATTCTATTCTCTATTCTATATTAGGCTACTATCAAAAATATTTTAAAAGTCTTATATAAGTGTTATAATGAAGGCAACACATTATGTAAGTGTCTATATTAGCTATATTAGCTATATATATATATATATATATATATATATATATATATATATATATATATATATATATATATATATGCCTATTATAAAAAGGACTTTAAAAGTCTTATGTAAGCGTTATAATTAAGGCAACACACCGTGTAAGTGTCTACATTAGCTAAATTAGCCTACTATCATTTGTGGGAGTTGTGTGTGTCCACAACACCCGCCAGGGAATTAGTCACTGTTGAGTTGTTGCTTGTTTTCCAGGAATTGAGTCAAGGCCGTCAGACGCGCCCGCCTGTGGGCATTGATGTCCCGCGGCGTTAACTTCAGTGTTTACTTCATCACGTGATTAAGCGCGAATCTCGTAAAAGCCCTCGCTATCCCGCTAAAAAGGCGGCGCCGCAACAGAACGGCGGTAAGGTTTGCGGGATGGCAGATGGCGACGCCGTTACGCCCCTTCACCAGTTTGAGTCCCCTTAGGGGCGATGGACGGCTGACTAGCACTTATACAGCAGCAGCCGGCCTTCATAGCCCCCAACTCACCTCCCCTCTGTTGCAAGTTTTGTTGGTTCTATATAACATGTTTTGTGTGCTATGGCTATGAGGTTGTTTCCTTGGCCTCAGTCTGGACCCCCTCCCCGAAGTCCAGGCTTCGACTGAATATTTTTTTTACCGGAAGTTGGCAGACCCGTCAGCTGCACCATTTCTGTCTCCTTGTAATGTTTGTCTGATCTTCTTGGGCTTGATTCCCCTTAAGGGCGATGGACCGCCTCCGTAGCTCCCACTTACCTCCGCTCTGTTGCAAGTTTTGTTGGTTCTATATAACATGTTTATGTGTGCTATGACTATGATGTTGTTTCCTTGGCCTCAGTCCGGACCCCCTCCCCGGAGTCCATCCATCCATCCATCATCTTCCGCTTATCCGAGGTCGGGTCGCGGGGGAAACAGCCTAAGCAGGGAAACCCAGACTTCCCTCTCCCCAGCCACTTCGTCTAGCTCTTCCCGGGGGATCCCGAGGCGTTCCCAGGCCAGCCGGGAGACATAGTCTTCCCAACGTGTCCTGGGTCTTCCCCGTGGCCTCCTACCGGTTGGACGTGCCCTAAACACCTCCCTAGGGAGGCGTTCGGGTGGCATCCTGACCAGATGCCCGAACCACCTCATCTGGCTCCTCTCGATGTGAAGGAGCAGCGGCTTTACTTTGAGTTCCTCCCGGATGGCAGAGCTTCTCACCCTATCTCTAAGGGAGAGCCCCGCCACACGGCGGAGGAAACTCATTTCGGCCGCTTGTACCCGTGATCTTATCATTTCGGTCATGACCCAAAGCTCATGACCATAGGTGAGTCCAGCCTTTGACTGAATATTTTTTTACCGGAAGTTGGCAGACCCGTCAGCTGCACCTTTTCTGTCTCCTTGTAATGTTTGTCTGATCTTCTTGGGCTTGATTCCCCTTAAGGGCGCTGGACAGCCTCCGTAGCTCCCACTCACCTCTCTCTTGCAAGTTTTGTTGGTTCTATATAACATGTTTATGTGTGCTATGGCTATAAAGTTGTTTCCTTTGCCTCAGTTTGGACCCCATCCCCGGAGTACAGCCTTTGACTGAATATTTTTTTACCGGAATTTGGCAGACCCGTCAACTGCACCTTTTCTGTCTCCATGTCTTGAATGGGATTAATTTCCCCTCTGGCTTGATTTTCCTACGGGACGATGGACGGCTTCCGCAGCTCCCACTCACCTCTCTGTTGCAAGTTTTGTAGGTTCTACATAACATGTTTATGTATGCTATTGCTATGAGGTTGTTTCCTTGACCTCAGTCTGGATCCCCTCCACCAGAAGTTGGTAGACCCATCAGTGGCCCTTTTTCTGTCTTATTGTAATGTTTGTCCAATCTTGAATGGGATTAATTTCCCCTCGGGGATTAATAAAGTACTTCGGATTCTGATTTTGATTCTGATTAACTAGCCCGTTTTATTCAGTTCTGTCAGGGCTGTGTTGTTGTTGCTGTGACCCCGCCCACTCTCTATCCTCTCCATTCATGGCACCGTAAGTCCTTCTCCAGACAGATCCCTAGAATCCAGCCCGCTGCGTCACCGACAAGACGCACTGACCGTGAACCTCAGGTAACCTAAGGTAAACCGGCGTAACGAAGGGTTCCGCGTAGGACCAAAGAGCTAAAATGAAGACCTTTAATGAGGAGGAGCGAGCGTCCACGTGGGAGCGCTCGAATCCCTCGTGATGCGCCAACGCTGTCCTCAAGCCTGCCTTTAATTGAATTACTTCCCTAAACGCGGACAAACAAAACAGGAGGAAAAGACGGGCAGATTATCTCTCGGGTGAAACCCACCAAGTTGAAGACGATGAGGTCGGCCGAGCACGAGTGAGTCACCGGGATCGAGGTGATAACGCTGAGTCACGAACGCTCATTACCGGCAGCGCCGCCGTCATTATGGCGCCACTCGCAGCTGGCAGGCCGCTAAACGTCGCCCGTTGGGAGCGCTTTGACATAACAACGTGGCCGCTCCAGCTGCGACTCGGAGAGAGGGGGGGGGGGGGGGTGCGGGCACTGAGCGGTGGCTGACCCTTACCAGTTCTGGCTGGTCTGCAAAATAGCTGCATCACGTTCGGCTGTGCTTGTTACACAGAACCCAGTGACTCAGGCTCAGCGTATGCCTTGTTCATACCATTAGATGTGTGACGTACCAAAAGACCTGTCCAACAGCAACAAGTCAACCACTTCTATCACGAGTATCTAACCACATGTACAACACTCAAAGCCGGGACATTGCCTGGTCGACTTCCGTCTTGGTGCTTTTCATACAAAACAGCAATACTTAAAAGATGGTAAGAAGTACTTGACTACAGCAAGAATGTAGTCAATGTATTCTGGGTAAGTGTATTAATATAATAAAAAAAATAAACGTGAGACATTAGAGCAGGTCCGGTAGTGATCTCCTTTACACCTCTCTCTCCACAACCACACACCCTACATCACAGCCCTACGGCAACTCTGAAAGGAAAAAAACTCCTCCTCCTTTTCCTCACACTCTCTGTTAACTTGGGACACCCTGAACTGTTTGTTACACTAAGATAATTCTGGAAAATCCCGTATCTGCTTATTGTGTTACTAGTGTTTTAGTGAGATTATATAGTCGTACCTGAAAGTCGGAGGGGTGTGGCCACGGGTGTGGTGACCGCCAGTGTCTCAGAGGGAAGCAACATTTCTCGACGAGGCTAGGCAGCCGGGATGAGATTTTTTTGTTTGTTCCCCTCCTCCACGGTGTAAGCATTCGACGGTCGGGGGCGGTTGTTGGTAGGAGGCAAGAGAGTCCGCAGCTGCAGAAGGAACGACGCAGGCTCTCCGCTCATGTCTACGGTAAGAGCCGACTTAATACCACCATTTTCTCACCGAAACCTGCCGGTTGACATGTGGTAGGGAACCAGTTTGACCGCTCTGTTCCATAGTAAAGCTTCACCGTCATCTTTCGGGAATGTAAACAAGGAAACAAGGAAACACCGGCTGTGTTTGTGTTGCTAGGAGGCGACACACCTGCAGCTTTCTTCTTTGACGTCTCCATTATTAATTGAACAAATTGCAAAAGATTCAGCAACACAGATGTCCAGAATCCTGTGTAATTATGCCATTAAAGCAGACGACTTATTGCTGGGATCGGTGCTGGATCAAAACGTCCTCTACACGCGTCATCATACCGCGACGTTTTAGCATGATACTTTCTCCACGTAAACCAGCATCTTTTTGGATGGAAAAAATTGTGAGATTAAGTCGGCTCTTACCGGAGACTTGAGTGGATTATGCGACCTCCTCCTGTAGCTGTCAAAAAGGCAGCTGTGATCTCGGCTCCTCCATTGGCTTCTCTCAGAGACACTGGCGTCCACCGCAGCCCTCCGACTCTCAGGTATGACTTTATAATCTCACTAAAACACTAATAACACATTAAGCGGATAAGGGATTTTCCTTGTAAATGTGTCTAATTACATCTGAATCGCTCACGTCACCTTTTCTTTTTCTTTCTTTTTAGTGCTTCACTCTAACTTTCCTCATCCACAAATCTTTCATCCTCGCTCAAATTAATGGGGAAATAGTCGCTTTCTCGGTCCGAATCGCTCTCGCCGCTGGTGGCCATGATTGTAAACAATGTTCAGATGTGAGGAGCTCCACATTGGCTTCTCTCAGAGACACTGGCGTCCACCGCAGCCCTCCGACCTTCAGGTATGACTTTATAATCTCAATAAAACACTAGTAACACAATAAGCAGATAAGGGATTTTCCTTGTAAATGTGTCTAATTACATCTGAATCGCTCACGTCACCTTTTCTTTTTCTTTCTTTTTAGTGCTTCACTCTAACTTTCCTCATCCACAAATCTTTCATCCTCGCTCAAATTAATGGGGAAATCATCGCTTTCTCGGTCCGAATCGCTCTCGCTGCTGGTGGCCATGATTGTAAACAATGTTCAGATGTGAGGAGCTCCACATTGCCTTCTCTCAGAGACACTGGCGTTCACCACAGCCCTCCGACTCTCAGGTATGACTTTATAATCTCACTAAAACACTAATAACACAATAAACGGATAAGGGATTTTCCTTGTAAATGTGTCTAGTTACATCTGAATCGCTCACGTCACCTTTTCTTTTTCTTTCTTTTTAGTGCTTCACTCTAACTTTCCTCATCCACAAATCTTTCATCCTCGCTCAAATTAATGGGGAACTCTTCGCTTTCTCGGTCCGAATCGCTCTCGCTGCTGGTGGCCATGATTGTAAACAATGTTCAGATGTGAGGAGCTCCACATTGGCTTCTCACAGAGACACTGGCGTTCACCGCAGCCCTCCGACTTTCAGGTATGACTTTATAATCTCACTAAAACACTAGTAACACAATAAGCAGATAAGGGATTTTCCTTGTAAATGTGTCTAATTACATCTGAATCGCTCACGTCACCTTTTCTTTTTCTTTCTTTTTAGTGCTTCACTCTAACTTTCCTCATCCACGAATCTTTCATCCTCGCTCAAATTAATGGGGAAATCGTCGCTTTCTCGGTCCGAATCGCTCTCGCCGCTGGTGGCCATGATTGTAAACAATGTTCAGATGTGAGGAGCTCCACATTGCCTTCTCTCAGAGACACTGGCGTTCACCACAGCCCTCCAACTTTCAGGTATGACTTTATAATCTCACTAAAACACTAGTAGTACAATAAGCAGATAAGGGATTTTCCTTGTAAATGTATCTAATTACATCTGAATCGCTCACGTCACCTTTTCTTTTTCTTTCTTTTCAGTGCTTCACTTTAACTTTCCTCATCCACGAATCTTTCATCCTCGCTCAAATTAATGGGGAAATCGTCGCTTTCTCGGTCCGAATCGCTCTCGCTGCTGGTGGCCATGATTGTAAACAATGTTCAGATGTGAGGAGCTCCACATTGGCTTCTCTCAGAGACACTGGCGTCCACCGCAGCCCTCCGACTTTCAGGTATGACTTTATAATCTCACTAAAACACTAGTAGTACAATAAGCAGATAAGGGATTTTCCTTGTAAATGTGTCTAATTACACCTGAATCGCTCACGTCACCTTTTCTTTTTCTTTCTTTTTAGTGCTTCACTCTAACTTTCCTCATCCACGAATCTTTCATCCTCGCTCAAATTAATGGGGAAATCGTCGCTTTCTCGGTCCGAATCGCTCTTGCTGCTGGTGGCCATGATTGTAAACAATATTCAGATGTGAGGAGCTCCACATTGGCTTCTCTCAGAGACACTGGCGTTCACCGCAGCCCTCCGACTTTCAGGTATGACGTTATAATCTCACTAAAACACTAGTAACACAATAAGCAGATAAGGGATTTTCCTTGTTAATGTGTCTAATTACATCTGAATCGCTCATGTCACCTTTTCTTTTTCTTTCTTTTTAGTGCTTCACTCTAACTTTCCTCATCCACAAATCTTTCATCCTTGCTCAAATTAATGGGGAAATCGTCGCTTTCTCGGTCCGAATCGCTCTCGCCGCTGGTGGCCATGATTGTAAACAATGTTCAGATGTGAGGAGCTCCACAAACCTGTGACGTCACGCGCACATCGTCTGCTACTTCCGGTACAGGCAAGGCTTTTTTTATTAGCGACCAAAAGTTGTGAACTTTATCGTCGATGTTCTCTACTAAATCCTTTCAGCAAAAATATGGCAATATCGCGAAATGATCAAATATGACACATAGAATGGACCTGCTATCCCCGTTTAAATAAGAAAATCTCGTTTCAGTAGGATTGTAAATTGGCTATTTCTGGCAACTTATTTAAGTGTGTATCAAACTGGTAGCCCTTTACATTAATCAGTACACAAAGAAGTAGGTGTAGGTTTCAAAAAGGTTGGTGACCCCTGCTCTATGTTCACATGATACTGGTAGTTCACTCTATCTTCTAAAAAAAAAAACGCTGAGTAGGAAGGTAAGGTAAGTAAGTAGTGTTTTTTTTTTCCAGTTCCAGAACCAAAAAGTGACATCGGAGTTGCAAGCCGACACCGTGCACACCCGACACCTCTTGACCCTCCGCGCGCTCCGGGGTCAGAAATAATTAGGGGACGCCGTGCGCTCTCTCACCTGGTCGTCCAGCCGGTGGGCAACGATGGTCGCCGCCTCTTCCTGCTCGCCATCGCTGAGGGGGCGGATCCTCAGGGCGACCTGGCGGGTAATAAACACACGTTTCACCTCAGCGCAAACATTATTATAGCACCTAACCCAGGGGTGTCGAACTCAAACACAGAGTGGGACAAAATTTTAAACGGGTTGAACAAATTAACCTTCCATTTGAATATTTATTTTAACTCGTATTTACTTTTTTTCACCTTCTTTTACTGTCATAGCTCGGTTGGTAGAGTGGCCGTGCCAGCAACTTTAGGGTTGCAGGTTCGATTCCCGCTTCCGCCATCCTAGTCACTGCCGTTGTGTCCTTGGGCAAGACACTTTACCCACCTGCTCCGAGTGCCACCCACACTGGTTTAAATGTAACTTAGATATTGGGTTTCACTATGTAAAGCGCTTTGAGTCACTAGAGAAAAGCGCTATATAAATATAATTCACTTCAATAGGGACCCAAACAAGTTTTGCATTGAATATTGAACAAGCAAGGCTTATATAACATTAGTGACAAGCAAAATCCAGTTTCAAATAATAATAATAATAATAATTAAAAGAATATCAATGGCATATCAAATAAAATTTAAATAAAAATGTTATGTCTTTTTTTCTATTTGCAATCTTCTAAGGTAAATATTAATTTTTTTCCACAGGCTAATAATAAATCTGAAAATAAAATAACAATAATGAATGAACCAAACGTTCAAGCCTTGAGGTAGCAAGAGAAAATGCATGAATAAAACGACTTGTCCAGGGTGTACCCTGCCTTCCGCCCGATTGTAGCTGAGATAGGCGCCAGCGCCCCCCGCGACCCCGAAAGGGAATAAGCGGTAGAAATGGATGGATGGAAAACGTTAATTATGGGTCAGTTTGCTGGAAGTTTCCCCGGAAGAGTTAGTGCTGCAAGGGATCCTGGGTATTTGTTCTGTTGTGTTACGGTGCGGATGTTCACCCCAAATGTGTTTGTCATTCTTCTTTGGTGTGGGTTCACAGTGTGGCGGATATTTGTAACAGTGTTAAAGTTGTTTATACGGCCACCCTCAGTGTGACCAAACATAACATTTGGTTAGACCTTGGCAAGTTTCACTGCAATAAGGTGCTTTTGGTTGAGTTTTTGACCCCTCCTCTTGACAAAATCGGTCGGTTTTCTGACGTGGACTTGTTTCTTCAGCATTGTCCACACCTTTAAGTCAGGACTTTGGGAAGGCCATTCTAGAACCTTCATTCTAGCTTGATTCCTTTACCACTTTTTATGTGTGTTTTAGGGTCATTTTCCCTGTTGGAACACCGGACTGAGCCCAAGACCCAACCTCCGGGTTGATGATTTTAGCTGGTCCTGAACAATTTGGAGGTAATTCTCCGTTTTTCATTGTCTTGTTTACTCTCTGTAAAACACCAGTTCCATTTGCAGCAAAACAGGCTCAAAGCATAATACTACCACCACCATGCTTGACAGGAGGAATGGTGTTCCTGGGATTAAAAGCCTCACCTTTTCTCCTCTAAACATATTGCTGGGTATTGTGGTCAAACAGCTCAATTTTTGTTTCATCTGACCACAGAACTTTCCTCCAGAAGGTCTTATCTTTGTCCATGTCAGATGAAACAAAAATTTAGCGCTTCGGACACAATTTTAATTGGATTTTTATTTTTATTAAGGATCCCCATTAGCTGGTTGCCACAGCAACCCACTAGTCTTCCTGGGGTCCACAAACTCACTACAATATAAAGCATATAGTTATAATGACACAAATACAGAAACAAATAATAATAATAATAATAAATTGTATTTGTAAAAAAAAAAACACTTTACGTTGTGCAAACAACCTCAAAGTGCCACAGTGTAAAAAAAAATTGTAATAATAATAATAATAATAAAAACATCCATCCATTTCCTACCGCTTATTCCCTTTTGGGCTCACGGGGGGCGCTGGCGCCTATCTCAGCTACAATCGGGCGGAAGGCGGGGTACACCCTGGACAAGTCGCCACCTCATCGCAGGGCCAACACAGATAGACAGACAACATTCACACTCACATTCACACACTAGGGCCAATTTAGTGTTAATAAAAATAAATAAAATATAAAAGTAGAAACAGCCCATTAGCTAAAACCAACATGCATGTCTATAAAAAGGCTTTTTCTAAAAAGATGGGTTTTTAAGCCTTTTTAAAAGCATCCACAGTCTGTGGTGCCCTCAGGTGGTCAGGGAGAGCGCGTTCCTCAGACTGGGAGCAGCGGAGCAGAAAGCCCGGTCTCCCATAGTTCGCATCAATAAGAAAACAAGCAAACAATGAACAGTCATGTACATAATCACCATATAAATATAACGACACCAATACAAAACCAGAAAAATTTACAGACTCCGATTAAATATTGCTTTCCTTTTAAAAATGTGTTTACTTTCAATGCCGGTGAGAATTCGAGGCAGGTTATTCCAGAGCGATACAGTTCTATAAATAAAAGATTGCCTCAAAGCATTCTTCCTGGGACGAGGGAGTACAAAATGCTCCTCACTAGACGCCCTGGTATTATGATTTTGTATCGTGCTACTGTGAACTATTTGGGCCGTGAGAAAAGCAGGATTTTTACTACCAGTTACTGGTTTGAAAAATATCAGAGTATTAGCTAACAACCTGTTCTGCAATATGTTTGGAGGAGAAAAGGTGAGGCCTTTCAATCCCAGGAACACCATGCCTCCCGTCAAGCATGGTGGTGGTAGTATTATGCTCTGGGCCTGTTTTGCTGCCAATCAAACTGGGGCTTTACAGAGAGTAAATGGGACAATGGGAAAAGGAGGATTACCTCCAAATTATTCAGGACAAGCAAAAATCATCAGCCCGGAGGTTGGGTCTTGGGCAAAGTTGGGTGTTCCAATGGGACAATGACCCCAAACACACGTCAAAAGTGGTAAAGGAATGAAGGTTTTAGAATTGCCTTTCCAAGTCCGGACTTACACGTGTGGAAAATGCTGAAGATACAAGTTCTTGTCAGAAAACCAACACATTTAGCTGAACTGCAACAATTTTGTCAAGGTTCAAGGTTCAAAGTTTATTTGTCACATGCAAAGTAGACCAGAGTGAAATGTTTTTTCCATGCTCTTCAGATATTGCGTAGAGTGGGAGCCAAACACTCGTTGCAAACACAAAAAAATACAAAAAATGTCAAGAGGAGTGGTCAATAATCCAACTAGAAGCTTGTGGATGGCTACCAAAAAGCGCCTTATTGCAGTGAAACGCACTAAGGTGTAACAAAACATTACTTTTTACCCAGCAGATATGCTCACATTTTCAGAAGACCCATAACACATTCATAAAATAACCAAACTTCATGAATGTTTTTTCTTGTGACCAACAAGTATGTGCTCCAAACATTTGATCAAAAAAAAATAAAGATTTGTAGAAAATTATTGGAAGCTCAAGACAGCCATGACATTATATTCCTCACAAGTGTATGTAAACTTTTGACCAGGACTGAATATGTTGTATTTATGAGCATGTATTTCATTTAATATTATTATTTTTTACAGGAAACAAATTACTGTAAAATATTTGGTATTTTTATTTATTTATTTACGATTTATAATTATAATTGTAAGCTTGTGGATGGCTACTAAAAAGCGCCTTATTGCAGTGAAACGTGCTAAGGTGTAACAAAACATTACTTTTTACCCAGCAGATATGCTCACATTTTCAGTAGACCCATAATAAACTCATAAAATAAGCAAACTTCGTGAATGTTTTTTTTTTTGTGACCAACAAGTAAGTGCTCCAGATCATTTTATCACAAAAAAATAAAGATTTGTAGAAATTATTGGAAGCTCAAGACAGCCATGACAATATATTCTTTACAAGTTTATGTAAACTTTTGACCAGGACTGAATATGTTGTATTTATGAGCATATATTTCATTTAATATTATTATTTTTTTTACAAAAAACAAATTACTGTAAAATATTTGGTGTTTTTTTTATTTATTTACACTTTATAATTATAATTGTAAGCTTGTGGATGGCTACCAAAAAGCGCCTTATTGCAGTGAAACGTGCTAAGGTGTAACAAAATATTACTTATTACCCAGCAGATATGCTCACATTTTCAGTAGACCCATAATATATTCATAAAATAACTAAACTTTATGAATGTTTTTTTTTGTGTGAACACTTTATCACAAAAAAAATAATAAAGATTTGTAGAAATTATTAGAAACTCAAAGAGTTCTTTACAAGTGTATGTAAACTTTTGACCAGGACTGTATATGTTGTTTTTATGAGCGATTATTTCATTTAATATTATTATTTTTTACAGGAAAAAAAATACTGTAAAATATTTGGTGTTTTTTTATCTATTTAATAATTATTTATAATTATTTTATTAAAGCCAAGAGCAGTTACTCGATTTATGAAAGCAAAGGGTGGAAAAAAAAAAGATTTAAGTCAAAAACATCATAAAAGCCTATTGAGTTCTTCCATGTTTTGGTGTCTTTAAAGAATATAAATACCATGAAAGTAGTAATATTTCAGCGTACAAAGTATAAAAGTACACAAAATGGTTTTGTTGATTATACTTACAGTTAGTTGTTGCTCTTTCGATTCTCCAGTGTCCTTCATGCTCTCTTCGGCGCCCGGGTAAAGTGCATCACGATTCAGGGTCCGGTCCGTACCGTACCGTGCATATCTGAACCGGCATGTCACATCCGCCACCCCAATTCAGTCCAATTCTCGGTCCCACTTTTATATATATATAAATAAAAAAATCTATTCCGTTCTTCCTAGGGGCTCCGTCCAAGAGCGGCTCCTCTGCAGAGCCCTGGCCGGCCGAAAAGCGTCGACGATCGGCCACGAGAGACGCGTCTTCCCAGTGCGTGACCCCCACACCCCGGCTGCAGGTAAGATGAGGCGCACACCTGCTCACTCTTGCTTGCCTTTTTGCCCTAGGGGGCGGGGGGAAAGGGGGGCGTGCACGCGCGCGCACGTGCGTGTGAGTGCGTCGCTGTGGACGCGCACGTCGCCCCTGGAGACTCGGACTTGGTAAACAATCGTGACGTGTTTTGTTCCCCCCTAGTCCCCCCACCCTACTCCACGGCTAAATATTAGGCACGCCCCTCGCAGTGTGGCG
Organism: Nerophis ophidion; assembly: GCF_033978795.1. Classification (NCBI taxonomy): domain Eukaryota; kingdom Metazoa; phylum Chordata; class Actinopteri; order Syngnathiformes; family Syngnathidae; genus Nerophis; species Nerophis ophidion. The sequence goes on along the minus strand of NC_084618.1, from coordinate 12,282,524 downwards.
ATGCAATTCCCACCCCAAAAAATTAAAAAAAAAGATAAAATTATACATAAAAAAATATATAATGCATCTAACTCACAATTGGTGTCCATCATAAACTTTATATTAAGGGAAAAAACAGGAATTTCTTCCTTTTTATTGGTATTTTTTTTATATGAACGCATTTTCAGTGGCTCATGCAGCTTTGTCGACCTCTGCTGGCAAAAGTAAGTACTACAAGATCACAGTTTCAGCCCTTTTTTTAATGGTTTATCCTTTTTATGGTAAATGTATTTCGAACTTGCATGCAATTACAACACAATTCATTCTCCAGTTTCTCTTCACATGTTCGAAAAGGAGTAGGAAGAAGCAAAGCTTATTTTATCCTACCTCATTGCAATTGCTGTTCTCGTTCTGTTTTAAATGTATCCACAATATACTCCAGAAATTATAACGTAACATAAATAGATAGATAAATAAATAAATAGTGCAATCAGATTTTTCTGTAAAAATATGTTGTAAAAAAATAATGAATAAATTTAAAAAACACTAAATATTTTACTTTTTTTCTGTAAAAATTACGTTGTAAAAATAATAAATAATTTCAAAAAACGCCAAATATTTTACAGTATGTTTTCTTCTGTAAAAAAAAAAATACTATTAGTTAAAAAAAAAAATATATATTTAATTTTACAGGCAAATTCATGAATTAGTTACTGTTCCAAGTTTTTTTTATGTAAAAATATTTGTAAAAAATAACAAATAAATAAAAAAACACCAAATATTTTACAGTAATTTTTTTTCTGTAAAAAAGCCGAATTCTTTGCGTTTTAAAAAAAAGCTAAATATTTAAATTCAAAGGCAAATTCCTTAATTATTTACTGTTACATGCGGACCCTTAATGGCAGGTAAACTGTAATGTGTTTTAAAAAATAATAAATCAATCAATAAAATGTTTTAGAGTAAGTTTTTTTTCTGTAAAAATATTTAGTAAAAAATAATAAATTAATTTAAAAAAACACACATTTTACAATAAGTTTTATTTCTGTAAAAAACGACCTTTTTTCAGTTTACGTTAAAAAAAAGAAGTGAAATATTTAAATTCATAGGCAAATTCATGAATTATTTACTGTTACAAGCGGCCCTTTAATGGCAAGTAAACTGCGGTACTAGATGTAATGTGTTTAAAAAATTATAAATAAATCAATAAAATATTTTACAGTAAGTTTTTTTTCTGTAAAAATATTTAGTAAAAAATAATAAATTAATAAAAAAAACACAAAATATTTTACAATAACTTTTATTTCTGTAAAAAACTACCTTTTCTCAGTTCACGTTAAAAAAAAGAAGTAAACTATTTAAATTCATAGGCAAATTCATGAATTATTTACTGTTACAAGCGGCCCTCTAATGGCAGGTAAACTGCTGTACTAGATGTAATGTGTTTAAAAAACAATAAATAAATAAATTAAAAAATATATATATATTTTACGGTAAGTTTTTTTCTGTAAAAATATGTTGTAAAAAATAAAAAATATTAAAAAAAAACCACAAAATATTTTACAGTAATCTTTTTTTGTAAAAAAGACGAATTCTTTTTACTCTTTACGTAAAAAAAAGCGAAATAGATGTAATGTGATTAAAACATAATAAATAAATAAATAAAATATTTTAGAGTAAGTTTTTTTTCTGTAAAAATATTTGGTAAAAAATAATTAATTTATAAAAAACACAAAATATTTTTACAATAAGTTTAATTTCTGTAAAAAACTACCTTTTTTCAGTTTACGTTACCAAAAAGAAGTAAAATATTTAAATTAATCGGCAAATTACTTAATTATTTACTGTTACAAGCGGCCATTTAATGGCAGGTGAACTGTCGTACAAGATGTAATGTGTTGTGAAAAAAATTAAATAAATAAAAAAAAACACCAAATATTTTACGGTAAGTTTTTTTTCTGTAAAAGTATGTTGTAAAAAATAATAAATACCAAAAAAAAACACCAAATATTTTACAGTAATTTTTTTTCCTGTAAAAAGCATGAATTATTTTTACTCTTTACGTTAAAAAAAAGATAAATATTTAAATTCAAAGGCAACTTCCTTAATTATTTACTGTTACAAGCGGCCCTCTAACGGCAGGTAAACTGCGGTACTAGATCTAATGTGTTTGAAAAATAATAAATAAATCAATAAAATATTTTAGAGTAAGTTTTTTTTTCTGTAAAAATATTTAGTAAAAAACAAGAAATTAATTAAAAAAAACTAAATATTTTACAATAACTTTTATTTCTGTAAAAAACTACATTTTTTCAGTTCACGTTAAAAAAAAGAAGTGAAATATTTAAATTCATAGGCAAATTCATGAATTATTTACTGTTACAAGCGGCCCTTTAATGGCAGGTAAACTGCGGTACTAGATGTAATATGTTGTACAAAATAATAAATAAATTTAAAAAAAACACCAAATATTTTACGGTAAGTTTTTTTTCTGTAAAAATATGTTGTAAAAAATAATAAATACAAAAAAAACACCAAATATTTTACAGTAAATTTTTTTTCTGTAAAAAAGACAAATTCTTTTTACTTTTTACCTTAAAAAAAAGCTAAATATTTAAATTCAAAGGCAAATTCCTTAATTATTTCCTGTTACAAGCGGCCCTCTAATGGCAGGTAAACTGCGGTACTAGATGTAATGTGTTTGAAAAATAATAAATAAATCAATAAAATATTTTAGAGTAAGTTTTTTTTCTGTAAAAATATTTAGTAAAAAATATTAAATTAATTAAAAAATTATAACGTAACATAAATAGATAGATAAATAAATAAATAGTGCAATCAGATTTTTCTGTAAAAATATGTTGTAAAAAAATAATGAATAAATTTAAAAAACACTAAATATTTTACTTTTTTTCTGTAAAAATTACGTTGTAAAAATAATAAATAATTTCAAAAAACGCCAAATATTTTACAGTATGTTTTCTTCTGTAAAAAAAAAAATACTATTAGTTAAAAAAAAATATATATATTTAATTTTACAGGCAAATTCATGAATTAGTTACTGTTACAAGTTTTTTTTATGTAAAAATATTTGTAAAAAATAACAAATAAATAAAAAAACACCAAATATTTTACAGTAATTTTTTTTCTGTAAAAAAGCCGAATTCTTTGCGTTTTAAAAAAAAGCTAAATATTTAAATTCAAAGGCAAATTCCTTAATTATTTACTGTTACATGCGGACCCTTAATGGCAGGTAAACTGTAATGTGTTTTAAAAAATAATAAATCAATCAATAAAATGTTTTAGAGTAAGTTTTTTTTCTGTAAAAATATTTAGTAAAAAATAATAAATTAATTTAAAAAAACACACATTTTACAATAAGTTTTATTTCTGTAAAAAACGACCTTTTTTCAGTTTACGTTAAAAAAAAGAAGTGAAATATTTAAATTCATAGGCAAATTCATGAATTATTTACTGTTACAAGCGGCCCTTTAATGGCAAGTAAACTGCGGTACTAGATGTAATGTGTTTAAAAAATTATAAATAAATCAATAAAATATTTTACAGTAAGTTTTTTTTCTGTAAAAATATTTAGTAAAAAATAATAAATTAATAAAAAAAACACAAAATATTTTACAATAACTTTTATTTCTGTAAAAAACTACCTTTTCTCAGTTCACGTTAAAAAAAAGAAGTAAACTATTTAAATTCATAGGCAAATTCATGAATTATTTACTGTTACAAGCGGCCCTCTAATGGCAGGTAAACTGCTGTACTAGATGTAATGTGTTTAAAAAACAATAAATAAATAAATTAAAAAATATATATATATTTTACGGTAAGTTTTTTTCTGTAAAAATATGTTGTAAAAAATAAAAAATATTAAAAAAAAACCACAAAATATTTTACAGTAATCTTTTTTTGTAAAAAAGACGAATTCTTTTTACTCTTTACGTAAAAAAAAGCGAAATAGATGTAATGTGATTAAAACATAATAAATAAATAAATAAAATATTTTAGAGTAAGTTTTTTTTCTGTAAAAATATTTGGTAAAAAATAATTAATTTATAAAAAACACAAAATATTTTTACAATAAGTTTAATTTCTGTAAAAAACTACCTTTTTTCAGTTTACGTTACCAAAAAGAAGTAAAATATTTAAATTAATCGGCAAATTACTTAATTATTTACTGTTACAAGCGGCCATTTAATGGCAGGTGAACTGTCGTACAAGATGTAATGTGTTGTGAAAAAAATTAAATAAATAAAAAAAAACACCAAATATTTTACGGTAAGTTTTTTTTCTGTAAAAGTATGTTGTAAAAAATAATAAATACCAAAAAAAAACACCAAATATTTTACAGTAATTTTTTTTCCTGTAAAAAGCATGAATTATTTTTACTCTTTACGTTAAAAAAAAGATAAATATTTAAATTCAAAGGCAACTTCCTTAATTATTTACTGTTACAAGCGGCCCTCTAACGGCAGGTAAACTGCGGTACTAGATCTAATGTGTTTGAAAAATAATAAATAAATCAATAAAATATTTTAGAGTAAGTTTTTTTTTCTGTAAAAATATTTAGTAAAAAACAAGAAATTAATTAAAAAAAACTAAATATTTTACAATAACTTTTATTTCTGTAAAAAACTACATTTTTTCAGTTCACGTTAAAAAAAAGAAGTGAAATATTTAAATTCATAGGCAAATTCATGAATTATTTACTGTTACAAGCGGCCCTTTAATGGCAGGTAAACTGCGGTACTAGATGTAATATGTTGTACAAAATAATAAATAAATTTAAAAAAAACACCAAATATTTTACGGTAAGTTTTTTTTCTGTAAAAATATGTTGTAAAAAATAATAAATACAAAAAAAACACCAAATATTTTACAGTAAATTTTTTTTCTGTAAAAAAGACAAATTCTTTTTACTTTTTACCTTAAAAAAAAGCTAAATATTTAAATTCAAAGGCAAATTCCTTAATTATTTCCTGTTACAAGCGGCCCTCTAATGGCAGGTAAATTACGGTACTAGATGTAATGTGTTTGAAAAATAATAAATAAATCAATAAAATATTTTAGAGTAAGTTTTTTTTCTGTAAAAATATTTAGTAAAAAATATTAAATTAATTAAAAAAAAAAAAAATTTACAATAGGTTTTATTTCTGTAAAAAATTACCTTTTTTCAGTTTACGTTAAAAAAATAAGTAAAATATTTAAATTCACAGGCAAATTCCTAAATTATTTACTGTTACAAGCGGCCCTTTAATGGCAGGTAAACTGCGGTACTGTATGTAATATGTTGTAAAAAATAATAAATAAATTTAAAAAAACACCAAATATTTTCCGGTAAGTTTTTTTTCTGTAAAAATATTTTGTAAAAAATAATAAATACAAAAAAAATACCAAATATTTTACAGTAATTTTTTTTTCTGTAAAAAAAGACGTATTCTTTTTACTCTTTACGTAAAAAAAAAACTAAATATTTAAATTCAAAGGCATATTCCTTAATTATTTACTGTTACAAGCGGCCCTCTAATGGCAGGTAAACTGCTGTACTAGATCTAATTGTTTGAAAAATAATAAATAATTCAATAAAATATTTTAGAGTACGTTTTTTTTTTTTGTAAAAATATTTAGTAAAAAACAAGAAATTAATAAAAAAAACCTAAATATTTTACAATAAGTTTTATTTCGGTAAAAAACTATGTTTTTTTTTTGTTTACGTTAAAAAAAAGAGGTAAAATATTTAAATTCATAGGCAAATTCATGAATTTTTTACCATTACAGGCGGCCCTCTAATGGCAGGTGAACTGCGGTACTAGATGTAATATGTTGTAAAAAATAATAAATAAATTTAAAAAACACCAAATATTTTACGGTAATTTTTTTTCTGTAAAAATATGTTGTAAAAAATAATAAATACAAAAAAACCACTAAATATTTTAGTCATTTTTTTTCTGTAAAAAAGACGAATTCTTTTTACTCTTTATGTTGAAAAAAAAAACCTAAATATTTAAATTCCAAGGCAAATTCCTTAATTATTTACTGTTACAAGCGGCCCTCTAATGACAGGTAAACTGCGGTACAAGATGTAATGTGTTTAAAAAATAATAAATAAATCAATAAAATATTTTTGAGTCTTTTTTTTTCTGTAAAAATATTTAGTAAACAATAATAAATAAATTAAAAAAATATATATATATTTTACAATAACTTTTATTTCTGTAAAAAACTACCTTTTTTCAGTTCACATTAAAGAAAAGAAATGAAATATTTAAATTCGTAAGCAAATTCATGAATTATTTACTGTTACATGCGGCCCTTTAATGGCAGGTAAACTTTAATGTGTTTAAAAAAATAATAAATAAATCAATACAATATTTTAGAGCAAGTTTTTTTCTGTAAAAATATTTAGTAAAAAAATAATAAATTAATTAAAAAAACACAAAATATTTTACAATAAGTTTTATTTCTGTAAAAAACTAACTTTTTTAAGTTTACGTTTAAAAAAAAAAGAAGTAAAATATTTGAATTCATAGGCAAATTCTTTAATTATTTACTGTTACAAGCGGCCCTCTAATGGCTGGTGAACTGCTGTACTAGATGTAATATGTTGTGAAAAAAATTTAATAAATAAAAAAAAACACCAAATATTTTACGGTAAGTTTTTTTTTCTGTAAAAATATGTTGTAAAAAAGAATAAATAAAAAAAACAACCAAATATTTTACAGTAATTTTTTTCTGTAAAAAAGACAAATTCTTTTTACTCTTTACGTTAAAAAAAAGCGAAATATTTAAATTCAAAGGCAAATTCATGAATTATTTACTGTTACAAGCGGCCCTCTAATGGCAGGTAAACTGTGGTACAAGATGTAATATGTTGTAAAAAATAATAAATACATTTAAAAAAACACCAAATATTTTACGGTAAGTTTTTGTTCTGTAAAATATGTTGTAAAAAATAATAAATACAAAAAAAAAACACCAAATATTTTACGGTAAGTTTTTGTTCTGTAAAATATGTTGTAAAAAATAATAAATACAAAAAAAAACACCGAATATTTTACAGTAAATTTTTTTTCGGTAAAAAAGACAAATTCTTTTTACTCTTTACGTTAAAAAAAAAGCGAAATATTTAAATTCAAGGGCAAATTCCTTAATTATTTACTGTTACAAGCGGCCCTCTAATGGCAGGTAAACTGCGGTACAAGATGTAATGTGTTTAAAAAAATAATAAATAAATCAATAAAATATTTTAGATTAAGTTTTTTTTCAGTAAAAATATTTAGTAAAAAACAAGAAATTAATTTAAATAAACTAAATATTTTACAATAAGTTTTATTTCGGTAAAAAACTATGTTTTTTTTTGTTTACGTTAAAAAAAAGAAGTAAAATATTTAAATTCATAGGCAAATTCATGAATTATTTACTGTTACAAGCGGCCCTCTAATGGCAGGTAAACTGCGGTACTAGATGTAATATGTTGTAAAAAATTATAAATAAATTTAAAAAACACCAAATATTTTACGGTAAGTTTTTTTTCTGTAAAAATATTTTGTAAAAAATAATAAATACAAAAAAACACCAAATATTTTACAATAATTTTTTTTCTGTAAAAAAGACGAATTTTTTTTACTCTTTATATAAAAAAAAAAGCTAAATATTTAAATTCAAAGGCAAATTCCTTAATTATTTACTGTTACAAGCGGCCCTCTAATGGCAGGTAAACTGCGGTACTAGATGTAATATGTTGTAAAAAATAATAAATAAATAAAAAAAAACACCAAATATTTTACGGTAAGTTTTTTTTCTGTAAAAATATGTTGTAAAAAATAATAAATACCAAAAAAAACCACCAAATATTTTACAGTAATTTTTTTTCCTGTAAAAAACATGAATTATTTTTACTCTTTACGTTAAAAAAAAGATAAATATTTAAATTCAAAGGCAAATTCCTTAATTATTTACTGTTACAAGCGGCCCTCTAATGGCAGGTAAACTGCGGTACTAGATGTAATGTGTTGTAAAAATTAATAAATACATTAAAAAAATATGTTAGAGTAAGTTTTTTTTCTGTAAAAATATTTAGTAAACAATAACAAATTAATTTGAAAAAAACCCACAAAATATTTTACAATAAGTTTTATTTCTGTAAAAAACTACATTTTTTCAGTTTACGTAAAAAAAAAGTAACATATTTAAATTCATAGGCAAATTCCTTAATTATTTACTGTTACAAGCAGCCCTTTAATGGCAGGTGAACTGCGGTACTAGATGTAATATCTTGTAAAAAAAAAAAAAAAAAAACACTAACTAACCAGATGAGGTGGTTCGGGCATCTGGTCAGGATGCCACCCGAACGCCTCCCTAGGGAGGTGTTTAGGGCACGTCCAACCTGTAGTAGGCCACGGGGAATGCCTCGGGATCCCCCGGGAAGAACTACACAAAGTGGCTGGGGAGAGGGATGTCTGGGCTTCCCTGCTTAGGCTGCTGCCCCCGCGACCCGACCTCGGATAAGCGGAAGAAGATGGATGGATGGATGGATTTTACAGTAAGTTTTTTTCTGTAAAAAAATAATGAATAAATAAATAAAAACACCACATATTTTACAGTAATTTTTTTTCTGTAAAAATCCGTTGTAAAAAATAATAAATACATTTAAAAAACACATAATATTTTACAGTATTTTTTTTCCTGTAAAAAACACACTTTTTTTTTTATTCTTTACATTTAAAAAAAAAAAGTAAAATATTTCAATTCATAGGCAAATTCATGAATTATTTCCTGTTACAAGCGGCCCTCTAATGGCAGCCATGACTGCGGCGTGGCCCCCCCAGTCAAGACAAGTTTGACACCCCCTGATCTATACTAAAAGAACAACAAGATAATACTCCAAATTAATTTATTCCACTCACAAGTGGACCCAAAAAGGTCGCACACAGAATGAAGCCCGAACACACGGTGACATGCTCAAACACACAAAAACTGCATTTATTATTATTAATAATTATTATTATTCTAACTATAACGTTGTTACCTGAATATCAGCAGCACAGCTTCTCAGTTAGAATTAGTTTATATGCAAAGAAAATGACATTGGAGGCATGGAAAAAAAAAAAAATGGCACGTTGTTGTCGGACACAATTCAAAGAAAAATATATATATATAAAAATAGGACTTGAGCAGTTACTGTACAAATTATTCACGCCGTGGACTTTTGAAAAATACAAATAAATTACAGCACAGTGTCACTGGAAATAAACTATTCATGCTCACATAAGCAGTCCAAAAATGGACAGAATGTTCACAAAGTGCAAAAAAATAGATATATTTTTTTGTTTTCTTGTTCGCTTTTGAGTAATAATCACTTTTTTTTTTTTTGTTTCAACCCTCTGGGCTCCCGTAGAGGGGATAAACCTGCTTTACCTTACCTGACTTTAAAACTTCATGTGATCAATGTGCGTCCAATCCCCGGCTGTGTCGCCCTTGCTCGACAACATCCCTGAAGAAAATAAACAAAACACTACACACACGCATAAAAAAATAAAGAAAGTCTATGCTTGAAAGTCGTTCCCGAAGTGCCGACTTTGTTCCTCGGTCATGGACAGGTAGGTGGCCCTCATGCTGGGGGAATACTGCCGGAAAAACATGCCACAGGTGAGATGTCATCATAGGAATAAATAAACCATAAAAGTACACAAATACAGGTTGACGCTTAAAATTATAAGCAGGGGCGTCCCGATCCAGTATCGAAGGTCGTAAAACCAGTCAAAGTCTAACTGTCCTTCAACTAGCACACAAAGTTGGTCTTTTTTTCTATCTTACTCAAGTCATTTACAAAAGGTAAACATGGGCGGCTATTCTAGAAGCTAGCAGCTACACAACAGCTAAGCACACAATAGCACACAAGCTAGACATACGTAATAATAACGGAACAATATCGCCGTCCAGAACAGCACATTTGTCAATATAAACGCCTGTCAAATGGTTATAGTTGCATTTTAAAAAAGTACCCAGTAACAAACGTGTCCGCACCATTCTATTTACGTCCGCTTCAACTTAAAGACAGCATAAGTCCATTCCAGACGGTTAATAATGAATAGGTTGGTGTTGTATCACTTGATATAAGCAGGGGCGTCCCAATCAGCAACAACAACAAAAAAACACTGATAAAAGTCGTATAACTAGTCAACATCTAACTGTCCTCCAATTAGCACACAAGGTTGGTCTTTTCTCCTATCTTAGTCATTTACAAAATGGTAAACATGCTCGGCTATTCCAGGAGCTAGCAGCTACACAACAGCTAAGCACACAATAGCACACAAGCTAGACATACGTAATAATAACGGAACAATATCGCCGTCCAGAACAGCACATTTGTCAATATAAACGCGTGTCAAATGATAATAGTTGCATTTTAGAAAAGTACCCAGTAACAAACGTGTCCGCACCATTTTATTTACGTCCGCTTCAACTTAAAGACAGCATAAGTCCCTTCCAGACGGTTAATAATGAATAGATTGGTGTTGTATCACTTCATATAGCATTCCACACTACAAAATACACATGCTGATATCACACCGGATCGACGTCTGTATCAGTTAACGCTTAAGTATCAGAAGTATCGGCACACCCCTATTTATAAACACATGTACTGTAGGTGAATTCGGATTTTCAAGTTAATTAAACTATAAAATCAGGCAAATACATGTTGACACTTCATCTTATAAGCAGGGGCCTCCCGATCCAGTATCCGATATCAGCAACAACAAAAAAAACGCTGATAAGTATCAAAAGTATCGGCACACCCCTGTTTATAAACGCATGTACTGAAGGTGAATTCGGATTTTCACGTTAATTAAATTATAAAATCAAGCAAATACATGTTGACACTTCATCTTATAAGCAGGGGCATCCCGATCCAGTATCCGATATCAGCAACAACAAAAAAAACGCTGATAAGTATCAAAAGTATCGCCACACCCCTATTTATAAACACATGTACTGAAGGTCAATTCGGATTTTCACGTTAATTAAACTATAAAATCAAGCAAATACATGTTGACACTTCATCTTATAAGCAGGGGCGTCCCGAGCCAATATCCGATATCAGCAACAACAAAAAAACGCTGATAAGTATCAGAAGTATCGGCACACCCCTATTTATAAACACATGTACTGAAGGTCAAATCGGATTTTCAAGTTAATTAAACTATAAAATCAGGCAAATACATGTTGACACTTCATCTTATAAGCAGGGGCGTCCCGATCCAAAATCCGATATCAGCAACAACAAAAAAAACGCTGATAAGTATCAGAAGTATCGGCACACCCCTGTTTATAAACGCATGTACTGAAGGTCAATTCGGATTTTCAAGTTAATTAAACTATAAAATCAGGCAAATACATGTTGACACTTCATCTTATAAGCAGGGGCATCCCGATCCAATATCCGATATCAGCAACAACAAAAAAAACGCTGATAAGTATCAGAAGTATCGGCACACTCCTGTTTATAAACGCATGTACATTAGGTCAATTCGGATTTTCAAGTTAATTAAACTATAAAATCAGGCAAATACATGTTGACACTTCATCTTATAAGCAGGGGCGTCCCGATCCAATATCCGATATCAGCAACAACAAAAAAACGCTGATAAGTATCAGAAGTATCGGCACACCCCTATTTATAAACACATATACTGAAGGTCAATTCGGATTTTCACGTTAATTAAACTATAAAATCAGGCAAATACATGTTGACACTTCATTTTATAAGCAGGGGCGTCCCGAGCCAATATCCGATATCAGCAACAACAAAAAAACGCTGATAAGTATCAGAAGTAACGGCACACCCCTATTTATAAACACATGTACTGAAGGTCAATTCGGATTTCCAAGTTAATTAAACTATAAAATCAGGCAAATACATGTTGACACTTCATCTTATAAGCAGGGGCGTCCCGAGCCAATATCCGATATCAGCAACAACAAAAAAAACGCTGATAAGTATCAGAAGTATCGGCACACGCCTATTTATAAACACATGTACTGAAGGTCAATTCGGATTTCCAAGTTAATTAAACTATAAAATCAGGCAAATACATGTTGACACTTCATCTTATAAGCAGGGGCGTCCCGATCCAGTATCCGATATCAGCAACAACAAAAAAAACGCTGATAAGTATCAAAAGTATCGGCACACGCCTGTTTATTAACGCATGTACTGAAGGTCAATCCAGATTTTCACGTTAATTAAACTATAAAATCAAGCAAATACATGTTGACACTTCATCTTATAAGCAGGGGCGTCCCGATCCAATATCCGATATCAGCAACAACAAAAAAACGTTGATAAGTATCAGAAGTATCGGCACACCCCTATTTATAAACACATGTACTGAAGGTCAATTCGGATTTTCACGTTAATTAAACTATAAAATCAGGCAAATACATGTTGACACTTCATCTTATAAGCAGGGGCGTCCCGAGCCAATATCCGATATCAGCAACAACAAAAAAACGCTGATAAGTATCAGAAGTAACGGCACACCCCTATTTATAAACACATGTACTGAAGGTCAATTCGGATTTCCAAGTTAATTAAACTATAAAATCAGGCAAATACATGTTGACACTTCATCTTATAAGCAGGGGCGTCCCGAGCCAATATCCGATATCAGCAACAACAACAAAAACGCTGATAAGTATCAGAAGTATCGGCACACCCCTATTTATAAACACATGTACTGAAGGTCAATTCGGATTTCCAAGTTAATTAAACTATAAAATCAGGCAAATACATGTTGACACTTCATCTTATAAGCAGGGGTGTCCCGATCCAGTATCCGATATCAGCAACAACAAAAAAAACGCTGATAAGTATCAAAAGTATCGGCACACCCCTGTTTATAAACGCATGTACTGAAGGTCAATCCAGATTTTCACGTTAATTAAACTATAAAATCAAGCAAATACATGTTGACACTTCATCTTATAAGCAGGGGGGTCCCGATCCAGTATCCGATATCAGCAACAACAAAAAAACGCTGATAAGTATCGGCACACCCCTACTTATAAACACATGTACTGAAGGTCAATTCGGATTGTCACGTTAATTAAACTATAAAATCAGGCAAATACATGTTGACACTTCATCTCATAAGCAGGGGCGGCCCGAGCCAATATCCGATATCAGCAACAACAAAAAAACGCTGATAAGTATCAGAAGTATCGGCACACCGCTGTTTATAAACACATGTACTGAAGGTCAATTCGGATTTTCACGTTAATTAAACTATAAAATCAGGCAAATACATGTTGACACTTCATCTTATAAGCAGGGGCGTCCCGAGCCAATATCCGATATCAGCAGCAACAAAAAAATGCTGGTAAGTATCAGAAGTATCGGCACACTCCTGTTTATAAACGCATGTACTGAAGGTCAATTCGGATTTCCAAGTTAATTAAACTATAAAATCAGGCAAATACATGTTGACACTTCATCTTATAAGCAGGGGCGTCCCGATCCAGTATCCGATATCAGCAACAACAAAAAAAACGCTGATAAGTATCAAAAGTATCGGCACACCCCTGTTTATAAACGCATGTACTGAAGGTCAATCCAGATTTTCACGTTAATTAAACTATAAAATCAAGCAAATACATGTTGACACTTCATCTTATAAGCAGGGGCATCCCGATCCAATATCCGATATCAGCAACAACAAAAAAAACGCTGATAAGTATCAGAAGTATCGGCACACTCCTGTTTATAAACGCATGTACATTAGGTCAATTCGGATTTTCAAGTTAATTAAACTATAAAATCAGGCAAATACATGTTGACACTTCATCTTATAAGCAGGGGCGTCCCGATCCAATATCCGATATCAGCAACAACAAAAAAACGCTGATAAGTATCAGAAGTATCGGCACACCCCTATTTATAAACACATATACTGAAGGTCAATTCGGATTTTCACGTTAATTAAACTATAAAATCAGGCAAATACATGTTGACACTTCATTTTATAAGCAGGGGCGTCCCGAGCCAATATCCGATATCAGCAACAACAAAAAAACGCTGATAAGTATCAGAAGTAACGGCACACCCCTATTTATAAACACATGTACTGAAGGTCAATTCGGATTTCCAAGTTAATTAAACTATAAAATCAGGCAAATACATGTTGACACTTCATCTTATAAGCAGGGGCGTCCCGAGCCAATATCCGATATCAGCAACAACAAAAAAAACGCTGATAAGTATCAGAAGTATCGGCACACGCCTATTTATAAACACATGTACTGAAGGTCAATTCGGATTTCCAAGTTAATTAAACTATAAAATCAGGCAAATACATGTTGACACTTCATCTTATAAGCAGGGGCGTCCCGATCCAGTATCCGATATCAGCAACAACAAAAAAAACGCTGATAAGTATCAAAAGTATCGGCACACGCCTGTTTATTAACGCATGTACTGAAGGTCAATCCAGATTTTCACGTTAATTAAACTATAAAATCAAGCAAATACATGTTGACACTTCATCTTATAAGCAGGGGCGTCCCGATCCAATATCCGATATCAGCAACAACAAAAAAACGTTGATAAGTATCAGAAGTATCGGCACACCCCTATTTATAAACACATGTACTGAAGGTCAATTCGGATTTTCACGTTAATTAAACTATAAAATCAGGCAAATACATGTTGACACTTCATCTTATAAGCAGGGGCGTCCCGAGCCAATATCCGATATCAGCAACAACAAAAAAACGCTGATAAGTATCAGAAGTAACGGCACACCCCTATTTATAAACACATGTACTGAAGGTCAATTCGGATTTCCAAGTTAATTAAACTATAAAATCAGGCAAATACATGTTGACACTTCATCTTATAAGCAGGGGCGTCCCGAGCCAATATCCGATATCAGCAACAACAACAAAAACGCTGATAAGTATCAGAAGTATCGGCACACCCCTATTTATAAACACATGTACTGAAGGTCAATTCGGATTTCCAAGTTAATTAAACTATAAAATCAGGCAAATACATGTTGACACTTCATCTTATAAGCAGGGGTGTCCCGATCCAGTATCCGATATCAGCAACAACAAAAAAAACGCTGATAAGTATCAAAAGTATCGGCACACCCCTGTTTATAAACGCATGTACTGAAGGTCAATCCAGATTTTCACGTTAATTAAACTATAAAATCAAGCAAATACATGTTGACACTTCATCTTATAAGCAGGGGGGTCCCGATCCAGTATCCGATATCAGCAACAACAAAAAAACGCTGATAAGTATCGGCACACCCCTACTTATAAACACATGTACTGAAGGTCAATTCGGATTGTCACGTTAATTAAACTATAAAATCAGGCAAATACATGTTGACACTTCATCTCATAAGCAGGGGCGGCCCGAGCCAATATCCGATATCAGCAACAACAAAAAAACGCTGATAAGTATCAGAAGTATCGGCACACCGCTGTTTATAAACACATGTACTGAAGGTCAATTCGGATTTTCACGTTAATTAAACTATAAAATCAGGCAAATACATGTTGACACTTCATCTTATAAGCAGGGGCGTCCCGAGCCAATATCCGATATCAGCAGCAACAAAAAAATGCTGGTAAGTATCAGAAGTATCGGCACACTCCTGTTTATAAACGCATGTACTGAAGGTCAATTCGGATTTCCAAGTTAATTAAACTATAAAATCAGGCAAATACATGTTGACACTTCATCTTATAAGCAGGGGCGTCCCGATCCAGTATCCGATATCAGCAACAACAAAAAAAACGCTGATAAGTATCAAAAGTATCGGCACACCCCTGTTTATAAACGCATGTACTGAAGGTCAATCCAGATTTTCACGTTAATTAAACTATAAAATCAAGCAAATACATGTTGACACTTCATCTTATAAGCAGGGGCGTCCCGATCCAGTATCCGATATCAGCAACAACAAAAAAACGCTGATAAGTATCAAAAGTATCGGCACACCCCTGTTTATAAACGCATGTACTGAAGGTGAATTCGGATTTTCACGTTAATTAAACTATAAAATCAAGCAAATACATGTTGACACTTCATCTTATAAGCAGGGGCATCCCGATCCAGTATCCGATATCAGCAACAACAAAAAAAACGCTGATAAGTATCAAAAGTATCGGCACACCGCTATTTATAAACACATGTACTGAAGGTCAATTCGGATTTTCACGTTAATTAAACTATAAAATCAAGCAAATACATGTTGACACTTCATCTTATAAGCAGGGGCGTCCCGAGCCAATATCCGATATCAGCAACAAGAAAAAAACGCTGATAAGTATCAGAAGTATCGGCACACCCCTATTTATAAACACATGTACTGAAGGTCAAATCGGATTTTCAAGTTAATTAAACTATAAAATCAGGCAAATACATGTTGACACTTCATCTTATAAGCAGGGGCGTCCCGATCCAATATCCGATATCAGCAACAACAAAAAAAACGCTGATAAGTATCAGAAGTATCGGCACACTCCTGTTTATAAACGCATGTACATTAGGTCAATTCAGATTTTCAAGTTAATTAAACTATAAAATCAGGCAAATACATGTTGACACTTCATCTTATAAGCAGGGGCGTCCCGATCCAATATCCGATATCAGCAACAACAAAAAAACGCTGATAAGTATCAGAAGTATCGGCACACCCCTATTTATAAACACATGTACTGAAGGTCAATTCGGATTTTCACGTTAATTAAACTATAAAATCAGGCAAATACATGTTGACACTTCATTTTATAAGCAGGGGCGTCCCGAGCCAATATCCGATATCAGCAACAACAAAAAAACGCTGATAAGTATCAGAAGTAACGGCACACCCCTATTTATAAACACATGTACTGAAGGTCAATTCGGATTTCCAAGTTAATTAAACTATAAAATCAGGCAAATACATGTTGACACTTCATCTTATAAGCAGGGGCGTCCCGAGCCAATATCCGATATCAGCAACAACAAAAAAAACGCTGATAAGTATCAGAAGTATCGGCACACGCCTATTTATAAACACATGTACTGAAGGTCAATTCGGATTTCCAAGTTAATTAAACTATAAAATCAGGCAAATACATGTTGACACTTCATCTTATAAGCAGGGGCGTCCCGATCCAGTATCCGATATCAGCAACAACAAAAAAAACGCTGATAAGTATCAAAAGTATCGGCACACCCCTGTTTATTAACGCATGTACTGAAGGTCAATCCAGATTTTCACGTTAATTAAACTATAAAATCAAGCAAATACATGTTGACACTTCATCTTATAAGCAGGGGCGTCCCGATCCAATATCCGATATCAGCAACAACAAAAAAAACGCTGATAAGTATCAGAAGTATCGGCACACTCCTGTTTATAAACGCATGTACATTAGGTCAATTCAGATTTTCAAGTTAATTAAACTATAAAATCAGGCAAATACATGTTGACACTTCATCTTATAAGCAGGGGCGTCCCGATCCAATATCCGATATCAGCAACAACAAAAAAACGTTGATAAGTATCAGAAGTATCGGCACACCCCTATTTATAAACACATGTACTGAAGGTCAATTCGGATTTTCACGTTAATTAAACTATAAAATCAGGCAAATACATGTTGACACTTCATCTTATAAGCAGGGGCGTCCCGAGCCAATATCCGATATCAGCAACAACAAAAAAACGCTGATAAGTATCAGAAGTAACGGCACACCCCTATTTATAAACACATGTACTGAAGGTCAATTCGGATTTCCAAGTTAATTAAACTATAAAATCAGGCAAATACATGTTGACACTTCATCTTATAAGCAGGGGCGTCCCGAGCCAATATCCGATATCAGCAACAACAACAAAAACGCTGATAAGTATCAGAAGTATCGGCACACCCCTATTTATAAACACATGTACTGAAGGTCAATTCGGATTTCCAAGTTAATTAAACTATAAAATCAGGCAAATACATGTTGACACTTCATCTTATAAGCAGGGGTGTCCCGATCCAGTATCCGATATCAGCAACAACAAAAAAAACGCTGATAAGTATGAAAAGTATCGGCACACCCCTGTTTATAAACGCATGTACTGAAGGTCAATCCAGATTTTCACGTTAATTAAACTATAAAATCAAGCAAATACATGTTGACACTTCATCTTATAAGCAGGGGGGTCCCGATCCAGTATCCGATATCAGCAACACCAAAATAACGCTGATAAGTATCGGCACACCCCTACTTATAAACACATGTACTGAAGGTCAATTCGGATTGTCACGTTAATTAAACTATAAAATCAGGCAAATACATGTTGACACTTCATCTCATAAGCAGGGGCGGCCCGAGCCAATATCCGATATCAGCAACAACAAAAAAACGCTGATAAGTATCAGAAGTATCGGCACACCCCTGTTTATAAACACATGTACTGAAGGTCAATTCGGATTTTCACGTTAATTAAACTATAAAATCAGGCAAATACATGTTGACACTTCATCTTATAAGCAGGGGCGTCCCGAGCCAATATCCGATATCAGCAGCAACAAAAAAATGCTGGTAAGTATCAGAAGTATCGGCACACCCCTGTTTATAAACGCATGTACTGAAGGTCAATTCGGATTTCCAAGTTAATTAAACTATAAAATCAGGCAAATACATGTTGACACTTCATCTTATAAGCAGGGGCGTCCCGATCCAGTATCCGATATCAGCAACAACAAAAAAAACGCTGATAAGTATCAAAAGTATCGGCACACCCCTGTTTATAAACGCATGTACTGAAGGTCAATCCAGATTTTCACGTTAATTAAACTATAAAATCAAGCAAATACATGTTGACACTTCATCTTATAAGCAGGGGCGTCCCGATCCAGTATCCGATATCAGCAACAACAAAAAAACGCTGATAAGTATCAAAAGTATCGGCACACCCCTGTTTATAAACGCATGTACTGAAGGTGAATTCGGATTTTCACGTTAATTAAACTATAAAATCAAGCAAATACATGTTGACACTTCATCTTATAAGCAGGGGCATCCCGATCCAGTATCCGATATCAGCAACAACAAAAAAAACGCTGATAAGTATCAAAAGTATCGGCACACCGCTATTTATAAACACATGTACTGAAGGTCAATTCGGATTTTCACGTTAATTAAACTATAAAATCAAGCAAATACATGTTGACACTTCATCTTATAAGCAGGGGCGTCCCGAGCCAATATCCGATATCAGCAACAAGAAAAAAACGCTGATAAGTATCAGAAGTATCGGCACACCCCTATTTATAAACACATGTACTGAAGGTCAAATCGGATTTTCAAGTTAATTAAACTATAAAATCAGGCAAATACATGTTGACACTTCATCTTATAAGCAGGGGCGTCCCGATCCAATATCCGATATCAGCAACAACAAAAAAAACGCTGATAAGTATCAGAAGTATCGGCACACTCCTGTTTATAAACGCATGTACATTAGGTCAATTCAGATTTTCAAGTTAATTAAACTATAAAATCAGGCAAATACATGTTGACACTTCATCTTATAAGCAGGGGCGTCCCGATCCAATATCCGATATCAGCAACAACAAAAAAACGCTGATAAGTATCAGAAGTATCGGCACACCCCTATTTATAAACACATGTACTGAAGGTCAATTCGGATTTTCACGTTAATTAAACTATAAAATCAGGCAAATACATGTTGACACTTCATCTTATAAGCAGGGGCGTCCCGAGCCAATATCCGATATCAGCAACAACAAAAAAACGCTGATAAGTATCAGAAGTAACGGCACACCCCTATTTATAAACACATGTACTGAAGGTCAATTCGGATTTCCAAGTTAATTAAACTATAAAATCAGGCAAATACATGTTGACACTTCATCTTATAAGCAGGGGCGTCTCGAGCCAATATCCGATATCAGCAACAACAAAAAAAACGCTGATAAGTATCAGAAGTATCGGCACACCCCTATTTATAAACACATGTACTGAAGGTCAATTCGGATTTCCAAGTTAATTAAACTATAAAATCAGGCAAATACATGTTGACACTTCATCTTATAAGCAGGGGCGTCCCGATCCAGTATCCGATATCAGCAACAACAAAAAAAACGCTGATAAGTATCAAAAGTATCGGCACACCCCTGTTTATAAACGCATGTACTGAAGGTCAATCCAGATTTTCACGTTAATTAAACTATAAAATCAAGCAAATACATGTTGACACTTCATCTTATAAGCAGGGGCGTCCCGATCCAGTATCCGATATCAGCAACAACAAAAAAACGCTGATAAGTATCGGCACACCCCTACTTATAAACACATGTACTGAAGGTCAATTCGGATTGTCACGTTAATTAAACTATAAAATCAGGCAAATACATGTTGACACTTCATCTCATAAGCAGGGGCGGCCCGAGCCAATATCCGATATCAGCAACAACAAAAAAACGCTGATAAGTATCAGAAGTATCGGCACACCCCTGTTTATAAACACATGTACTGAAGGTCAATTCGGATTTTCACGTTAATTAAACTATAAAATCAGGCAAATACATGTTGACACTTCATCTTATAAGCAGGGGCGTCCCGAGCCAATATCCGATATCAGCAGCAACAAAAAAATGCTGGTAAGTATCAGAAGTATCGGCACACCCCTGTTTATAAACGCATGTACAGTAGGTAAGGTTGTATTTTTTGCCTCGTTCCTGTGAGAATTCTGCGTTCGACTGAAGCTTTAAGGAAACAAGACCATCCAGGACTCATAAACAACCACCAGGTGGCATCCGTAAGCAAAGTAATAATGCATCATCTCTTTCTGTTCCAGACTTATTAGGGTGGTTCCTCACCGAGGGACAAGGCAAAAACTAAAACCGGACCCAACTGTCTGTTTATTTGATAATAACAGGCACAACGGTTAAAACTCTACTGCTAACAACCACAAACAAACAGCGCCCTCTGGTGGCCATGCAGGGGAAAAAAAGCGAGGGATGGGAAGAGTGTTTAGTGAGAAAAAAAAAAAGACTTACTCTGCCTCTATACTGCTGAGAGTATATCTCCAAAAGTTGATTGAAATGAAAGCAGAGAGACGGAAATGACAAACAGACAAGCAAAAGAAGAAATTAATGAGAAGGAAATAAAAGTTAGGCAAAAAAAAAAGAAAAAAGCAACAAGCATGGATTTGTACAGTTTTAGTCCCGGCAGGAAGAAATGAATTAAACATTTGCCCAAATGAAAAATGCAAGCGGCGTTGCTATTTTTGTCTCCTGGACCACGAGCGTGTGTCCCTCTGCCCGCTTTGTTGGCTCAAATACAACAACAGGAAGAAGAAAAAAAAAAGCGGCGAGGGCTTCGCTAAACGGCGTCGACGCCACCATGAAATATTCACAGCGTTATTTCTCCTCGGGTTGTTCACACAAAGTCGGACAAAAGTCGCTTAAAAAAGTGATTATTTGGACGGGGGTTGGAAATATTATATAGCAGGGTCTGGTTTATTTTTAGACATTTAAAACTATTTTTTGTATTCATTTTATATGGAAAAAATAGTAATACAAGTAATAAGGAACAACAACAAAAAATAAATAAAAAATAATAATACAAAAATGTTTTTTTTGTTTTACATTTTTAGACATTTTTGAAAGAGTTACTGCCGAATTTCCTTGTCCGTTTTCTGCCGTGTGGGGCGGCGGCCAAAGAAAAAGCATAAAAAGTAGTAGATTGTTGTACGGGGCCATGAGGAAGTGGATAAAAAATTAAAGTAAATAAAGGTAAAATTAAATAAAATGGAAAAGTAAAACAAGGGAGAGAAAAAAAAGGAAATAGAAGTGAATTGATAAGTGAAAGAAGGTGAAAGGAAGGTAAACAGAAAGTAAAGGGAGGTAAAAGAAATAAATAAAGAAAAATAAGGTAAATGGAAAGTAAAAGAAGGTAAATGGAAGGTAAACAGAAAGTAAAGTAAGATTAAAAAAGTAAATAAAAAGTAAAAGAAGGTAAATAGAAGGTAAAAGAAAATTAAAAAGTAAATAAAGAGTAAAAGAAGGTGAATAGAAAGTGAAAGAGGTTAAATATTAGTTGAATAGAAAGTAAAAGACGGTAGATGGAAGGTAAACATAAAGTAAAATAAGATAAAACAAGTCGATAAAAAGTAAAAGGTCAATAGAAAGTAAAAGAACATTAAAAAATTAAATAGAAAGTAAAAGAAGGTCAATAGAAAGTAAAATAAGTTCAATAGAAAGTAAAAGAAGATTAAAAAAGTAATTAGAAAGTAAAGTAAGGTCAATTGAAAGTAAAAGAAGGTGAATAGAAAGTAAAAGAAGTTAAATATTAGTTGAATGGAAAGTAAAAGAAAGTAAATGGAAGGTAAACAGAAAGTAAAATAAGATAAAAAATAAAATGAAATGTAAAACAAGGTACAAAAAAATACAATAAAAATAAATTAAATAAAAAGTAAAAGAAAGCAAATAGAAAGAAAAAGAAGGTGAATATAAATTAAAAGAAGTCAAATATTAGTTGAATAGAAAGTAAAAGAAGGTAAGTAGAAAAAGTAAAAGAAGGTAAGTGGAAGGTAAACAGAAAGTAGAATAACATAAAAAACTAAATAAAACGTAAAAGAAGGTAAATAGAAAGTAGAAGAAAACTCAAAAAGTAATTAAAAAGTAAAAAAAAGGTGAATAGAAAGTAATAAAAGATTTAAAAAGTCAATAGAAAGTAAAAGAAGGTCAATTGAAAGAAAAATAAGGTAAATAGTGTGGAGCGGCGGCTGAAGAAAGAGCATAAACGCAGTAGATTGTTCTTTGGGGCCATGAGGAAGTAAATAAAAAAGAAAGTAAATGAGGGTAAAATGAAATAAATGTATGAAAAATAAGAGGGGGGGGTAAATAGAAGTTAATTAAAAAGTAAAAGAAGGTGAAAGGAAGGTAAACAGAAAGTAAAGGGAGGTAAAATAAATAAATAGAAAGAAAAAGAAGGTGAATCGAAAGTAAAAGTAAAAATTAAGTAAAAGAAGGTCAAGAGAAAGTAAAAGAAGAATAAAGAAAAGTAAATATAAAGTAAAAGAAGGTCAATTGAAAGTAAAATAGAGTAAATAGTGTGGAGCTGCGGCCGAAGAAAGAGCATAAACGCAGTAGATTGTTGTATGGGGCCATGAGGGCGCTTTATAATCTGCCTAGCAACAAGCGAGGACGTGACGGAGAAAAAAAAAATACATTCAGCTATTCTGCTTTGTTAGCTTTCTTTAATTTCAGGTTCCAAATATGCAAATTAGTCATGAAGTGTCCTCCCCTGGTGGACGTGATCCCGCCCCCTGGCTTAAAGAGCCCGCCCCCGTGGTAGAAAGCAGGCTTCGCGACACGTCTTCAAATAACGCCTGGCACGTTTCTTTATGTTTCATTTGTGTCAGGTTGAGGGGGGGAGAGGGGGGGGGGGGGGGGGGGTGACACCTACCGAGGGCGGAGGCGAGCCTCGTCCAATCAGCGGCACGTTCTCGTAGCGAGGGTTGCCCCCGAACAGAGCGGTCTGGTTCCTGAGGAAGACCAAGGAACACAAGGAGAGGGTCACATAGGTCCGCCCCCTTCCCGCGCTCCCCTCGCTCTCTCCTCACATGTAGTCGCCCATGGGGGGGTTGGAGAGGGGCGGGGGCGCCGGCGGCTGGAGGCTGTTCTGGCTGCCCATGCTGCTGCTGTAGCTGCAGAAGCTGTGCATGTGGGCCTGGTTCTGGTTCTGGTTCTGGTTCTGGGAGTTCATTCGGTTCCGGCGGGGGTTGAAGGGGTCCTCCTCGTCCATGTCGTTGTAGTCCTGGTCCCTGAGGGTGGACATTTTTGTCAGTGTCTCCCTGGGCTCCCGTTCTAATAGTCTGGGCCCCTACGGTTCTCTAACAGGACACCCAAAGTCAAATATGAAAGTGAAACTAAAAGATTCTACTGGTAGAAGGTAAATGGAATGTAAAAACAAAGTTCAATAGAAGGTAAAAGTGGATAAAACAATGTAAAAATAAGGTGTAGCAAGGTAACTGGAAGGAAAATTGAAGGCAAAAATAGGTAAAAAAAAAAAGGTAACAAAAAGGTGAAAGCAAGGTAAAAAAAAGTAAATAAAAGGTAAAATCAGGTCAAAAGAAGTTAAAAAAATAAGGTCAAACAATGCAGAAATAGGGTAAAAACAAGGTAGAGAGATGGTGAAAGGAAGGTAAAACAAGGCAAAAAAAAAAGGAAATAGAAGGTAAAAGAAGGTCAAAAGAAGTTAAAAAGAAGGTAAACCAATGCAAGAATAGGGTAAAAACAGTGTAAATAGAAGGTAAAACAAGGTCAATTAAAAGCAAAACGAATTAAAAAGAAGGAAAATAAAAAGTAGATGAAGATAACACGTAGAAGGTAAGAATATAGAATAATAAAGGTAAAAGAGTAAAACAAAGTAAAAGAAGTTAAAATGAAGTTAAATGAAGAAAACATAGAAAAATAGAAAAACCAAGAAGAAGATACATAGAAGGTAAAACAAGGTATAAAGAAAGTAAACAGAAAGTAAATTGTGGTAAATTGAAAGTAAATAAAGGTTAAAAAAATCAACAGAAGGTAAAACAGATGTAAAAAAAGATGGTAAATTGAAGATAAACAAAAAGTAAATACAAGTTTTAAATAATACATAAAATAAAAGTAAAAGAAAGTAAACAGAAAGTAAATGAAGATAGAAAAAAATTAATAGAAAGTAAAAGAAGGTAAACAAAAATAAATATAAAGTAAACTAAGGTAAATAGAAAGTAAATAAATGTTTGAAATAAATACATAAAATAACAGTAAAAGAATGTAAACAGAAAGTAAAATAAGATAAAGTAAATATACAGTAAAAGGTCAATAAAAATTTAAATAAGGTAAATAGAACGTAAATAAAAAGTAAATAAAAGTTTAGAAAAAATACATTAAATAAAAATAAAAGAAGGTAAACAGAAAGTAAAAGATGTTTGAAAAGTAAAGAGAAAGTAAACAAAGGTAAAAAAAAAAGTAAATAAATAGTAAAAGAAGGTAAATTGAAAGTGAAATAATGTAAATAGAAGGTAAATAGAAAGTCAATAAAAGTATAAAACAAATTATCAAAAGAAGTGAATTGAAGTGAATTATATTTATATAGCGCTTTTCTCTAGTGACTCAAAGCGCTTTACATAGTGAAACCCAATATCTAAGTTACATTTAAACCAGTGTGGGTGGCACTGGGAGCAGGTGGGTAAAGTGTCTTGCCCAAGGACACAACGGCAGTGACTAGGATGGTGGAAGCGGGAATCGAACCTGCAACCCTAAAGTTGCTGGCACGGCCACTCTACCAACCGAGCTATGAAAGTAAAAGAAGGAGAAAAAAAAGTAAATACGAGTTAAAATAAATATTCAAATGGAAGTAAAAGAAGGTAAATAGAAAGTAAATAAAAGTTAAAAATAAATAATCAAATGACAGTAAAAGAAGGTGAATGGAAAGTAAATACAAGTTAAAATAAATGATCAAATGAAAGTAAAATAAGGTAAATAGTGGAGTGAAGTGAATTATATTCATATTTATATAAAAGAAGGTAAACAGAAAGTAAAAGATGTTTGAAAAATAAAGAGAAAGTAAACAAAGGTAAAAAAAAAGTAAATAAATAGTAAAAGAAGGTAAATTGAAAGTAAAATAATGTAAATAGAAGGTAAATAGAAAGTCAATAAAAGTATAAAATAAATAATCAAAAGAAGTGAATTGAAGTGAATTATATTTATATAGCGCTTTTCTCTAGTGACTCAAAGCGCTTTGCATAGTGAAAACCCAATATCTAAGTTACATTTAAACCAGTGTGGGTGGCAAGCCCAAAAAAAATATATATACAGTATAATACAAAAAAAAAAAAAAAATTATAAATACAAAAAATATATATATACATATATAGTGAAGTGAATTATATTTATATAGTAAATAAAAGGTTAAAATAAATAATTAAATGAAAGTAAAAGATGGTAAATAAAAAGTAAATGCAAGTTTAAAATAAATATATAAAAAAACGTAAAAAAGGTAAACAGAAAGTAAAATAATACAAAAAGTAAATATAAAGTAAAGGAAGGTTGTCTGTCTATCAGTGTTGGCCCTGCGATGAGGTAGCGACTTGTCCAGGGTGTACCTGGCCTTCCGCCCGATTGTAGCTGAGATAGGCGCCAGCGCCCCCCGCCACCCCGAAAGGGAATAAGCGGTAGAAAATGGATGGATGGATGGAAGGTTGAAAAAAGTAAATAGAAAGTAAATACAAGTTAAAATAAATGATCAAATGAAAGTAAAATAGGGTAAATAGTGAAGTGAAGTGAATTATATTTATATAGCGCTTTTCTCTAGTGACTCAAAGCGCTTTACATAGTGAAAACCCAATATCTACGTTACATTTAAACCAGTGTGGGTGGCAACCCCCCCCCCCCCCCCCCCCAAAAAAAATATATACAGTATAATACAAAAAAAACAATTATAAATACAAAAAAAAAAAAAAAAAAAAAAATATATATATATATATATATATATATATATATATATATATATAGTGAAGTGAATTATATTTATATAGTAAATAAAAGGTTAAAATAAATAATTAAATGAAAGTAAAAGATGGTAAATAAAAAGTAAATGCAAGTTTAAAATAAATATATAAAAAACGTAAAAAAGGTCAACAGAAAGTAAAATAATACAAAAAGTAAATATAAAGTAAAGTCTGTCTATCTGTGTTGGCCCTGCGATGAGGTGGCGACTTGTCCAGGGTGTACCCTGCCTTCCGCCCGATTGTAGCTGAGATAGGCGCGGTAGAAACTGGATGGATGGATGGAAGGTTTAAAAAAGTAAATAGAAAGTAAAATAAGGTAAATATAAAGTATAAGAAGGTAAATAGGGTGTACCCTGCCTTCCGCCCGATTGTAGCTGAGTTAGGCGCGGGTAGAAAATGGATGGATGGATGGAAGGTTGAAAAAAGTAAATAGAAAGTAAAATAAGGTAAATATAAAGTATAAGAAGGTAAATAGGGTGTACCCTGCCTTCCGCCCGATTGTAGCTGAGATAGGCGCGGTACAAAATGGATGGATGGATGGAAGGTTGAAAAAAGTAAATAGAAAGTAAAATAAGGTAAATATAAAGTATAAGAAGGTAAATATGATGGGTGCTGGTTGGCGCCTTGCATGGCAGCTCCCTCCATCAAATGTGGAAGTAGTGTCAAAGCGCTTTGAGTACCTTGAAGGTAGAAAAGCGCTATACAAGTACAACCCATTTATTTATTATTTATAAATATAAAGTAAAGGAAAGTCAACAGAAAGTAAATAAAAGTTCAAAATAAATATGTAAAATGAAAGTAAAAGAAGGTCTCATTGTTCCAAAGTGCTTCTTCCTGTTGTCCCCAACTGACCTGCCAGCCATGTGTCGCCAGGCTTTGGGGACGGCACACAGCATGATGGTGAAGGCGCACGCCGCCAACACGGAGAAGAGGCACAGGTAGAGCACGCCTTCCACGCCGTCGTAACACACGCCCACCATGGCGTCCAAGTAGTCCTGCACACAACACAGACTTGCATAGTCTCCCTTCATGCTGGTGCAGGTGTGTCCCACCTTGTTCAGACCCCGGCAGTCCAGCAGGGCGGTCAGCTGGTGCAGGCTGGCCTCGGACGTGTTGAGCAGGTGCTGGATGCCCCGCAGGTCTCGCTGTGGAAGGAACAGACCTCCAGTGAGTCACGCCAGGCGGGGGTCTTCATCGGCTGATGCTGTACCTCGGCTGTAGGGAAGAGCGGCACGGCGAACTGCAGCAGACCTTGGATCTGGATCTGCATGGTGGTCAGGGAGCGCTGGAACAGGGTCAGAGGCTGCAAAGAAGAAAGCATTTTTAATAAAGTAATAAATAATGTGCAGTAGTTTTAGTGGCATTGTTCAATATTGATGCAGGCAGTAGTTTAAATAGTGAAATAAAAAATATGTTGTTGTTTTTTTAAATACATTCTAAATTGTGTCTTTTTTGTGGGTGAAAAATAGTTAAATGCAATATAAGCAGCATACAATTTGTGAAATTATTATATTGATTGTTTTAAGATTTACAGGGAAAAAGTTCTTCATTTGGCTGTATAATTTTAAGTAATATTTACATTTTTAGCAAAACACATTTTATTAAATATTGTATTTTTTTCAAACATTTTTCCATTTGGAGAAATAAAACATGTAATACAATTAAATTGGAAAATAAATGGCATACAATTCTGTGTAATAATTAAGTAGATTTTTAGGTTTAAAGGACAATTTTGAAACACTTAATTTGGCCAAACATTTGTATATATTATTTTAAAGTTTTAGTGGAGTAGAGTTAATAGATTGTTGCATTGTATTTTCTTATTTACATTTATGCATTTAACCAAAAAAAAAAAAACCCCAAAAAAAGACAAAAAAAAAAAAAAAAAAAATACATATATATATATATATTTTTTTTTTTTTTAATTTCTTATATATATATGGGGCTTATAAATATATGTATGTCTATACACACACACACACACACACACACACACACACACACACACACACACACACACACACACACACACACACACACACACACACACACACACACACACACACACACACACACACACATATATACTGTATATATACATATATATACACATTTATATACAAAACACACACACATTATATATATATATATATATATATATATATATATATATATATATATATATATATATATATATATATGTAGCATGTAATTCCATTTACAATATTTTATATTTTTTGTATACATACTGTATATGTGTATATATATATATTTATATATATATATATATATATATATATATATATATATATATACATATACATATATATATATATATACACACATACATATACAACACACACACACAGTGGATATATATATATATATATATATATATATATATATATATATATATACAATACAACCATATTGTAACAACATACATTTATGTGCCAATTATACGGCATTTTAATAGCATTTAATATATATATATATATATATATATATATATATATATATATATACATTAAATGCTATTAAATGCAATTCTACAGCATTTTAATAGCATTTAATATATATATATATATATATATATATATATATATATATATATATATATATATATTTAGTGCTATTAAAATGCTGTATTATTGGCACATAAATGTGTGTTGTTATAATATGGTTGTATTGGAATAAGCGGTAAAAAATGGATGGATGGATGTTAAAATTAGGAAGAAGGAAACGCAAAGCACTCACTTCCTTTGCCCAAATAAGGTAAATTATTATTTGTTTCCTCTTTCAGGCCTGCCTAGTTATTTCAACCCTAAAAGCTCATGAAAAAAGATGTCTTCAAAGGAAGCTAAAATGTGTCAGGTCCTGGTGTAGTTCTCCTTTTCCACCAGCAGGGGACAACATTAGCCTAAAAATGCTGTAAACAAAGACTCCACTCTCTAAAATGTGCCAGTGGCCTCAATATCTGACATATAAGCAAATAGGATGAAAGAAAAAAGGGATGGTTTGATGAGAAATCAGGGGGCGGAGCTTATGGGTACGCCAATCAAGCCATGTTTGTGTTTGCTGAACTTTGAGCCTTTTGGTCCTGCGACTGTGGAGTTTGTTGACCTGCCAGCAAGGACACACACCGGCCACAACATTAGGCGCGCCTACCTGCTGGTAGGGGTTGGACAGCGTCTGGTTGCAGTAGACGTAGTAATGGACGATATCTGCAAGCACAAGCAACGTTAGCCGCACGCCCGTCGCCCCTTCGGCGTCAACAACACCCGGGTGCCTCACCTGCGCCGACCACGCCCGTGATCTGGCTCATGATGTACTTGTCGGGCGCCACGCAGAAGTCACTCGCGCCCTAAAAATAACGCAGTAAAAGCCGTGTCGGCGTGAATATTTCATCAGCACTTTGTGGCCCCGGCGAGGAAATAACATGCTTCTCTCATCTCCGGAGAGAGAAGACCTTCGCCAGGGATGACAACTCCTGCTTCGGAGACGCAAATGTTTCTCCGTGTAAAGTTCCTACAGCATGTTTCGTCAGGTTAAAAACCTCTTTCCTCGTGGACATGAAACCCCTATTTACGCCCACCATGTATACATACTTAAAAAAATATATATTTTAGCAATTTGTGACATACATTTCGGTTTTTAAAAGGCTTCGCTACACAGCTTAAAACAAACGGAGTTTGGTGGTAGCGGGGGGTGTATATTGTAGCGTCCTGGAAGAGTTAGTGCTGCAAGGGGTTCTGGGTATTCCTTCTGTTGTGTTTGTGTTCTGTTACGGTGTGGATGTTCTCCCAAAATGTGTTTGTCATTCTTGTTTGGTGTGGCGCATATTTGTAACGGTGTTAAAGTTGTTTATACGGCCACCCCTCAGTGTGACCTGTATGGCTGTTGACCAAGTATGCCTTGCATTCACTCGTGTGTGTAAAAGCCACATGTACTATGTGACTGTGATGGAAAAGCGGACGTGACGGCAGGCTGTAGAAGACGCTAAAGGCAGTGCCTTCAAGACACACCCCCAATATTGTTGACCGGGTGAACATTAACTCCTCCCACTGGATCTTTCCTAGTTACCGATCAACCTGACTAGGATTTAAACCCAGTCCTCTTTGATTGGGAGATACCTGTTTTGACCACTCAGCCATCCTTGGTTTTCTTAAAGGGGAACATTATCACCAAACCTATGCAAGCGTCAATATATACCTTGATGGTGCAGAAAAAAGACCATCTATTTTTTTAACCGATTTCCGAACTCTAAATGGGGGAATTTTGGCGAATTAAAGGCCTTTCTGTTTATCGCGCTGGAGGCGATGACGTCAGAATGTGACGTCGCCAAGGTAACACACCCACCATTTTCATTTTCAACACATTACAAACACCGGGTCTCAGCTCTGTTATTTTCCGTTTTTTGGACTATTTTTTGGAACCTTGGAGACATCATGCCTCGACGGTGTGTTGTCGGAGGGTGTAACAACACTAACAGGGAGGGATTCAAGTTGCACCACCGGCCCGAAGATGCCAAAGTGTCTGCCGCCAGACCCCCGTTGAATGTGCCAGAGTGTCTCCACATTTGACCGGCGATGCTAAAACAGACATGGCATAGAAATGTATGGATAACCTGCAAATGCATTTGCAACAAAGGTGAGTTTTGTTGCTGTTGACTGCCAGCTAATCGATGCTAACATGCTACGCTAATCGATGCTAACATGCTATTTACCGGCGGTGCTAAAGCAGACATGGAACAGAGATGTATGGATAACCTGTAGATGCATTTGCAACTATATTACGTTTCCTTCCACCCACATTTAATGCGAAACAAACACTTACCAATCGACGGATTTAAGTTACTCCAGTGTCAAAAGATGCGAAAGTCCTGATCGTTTGGTCCGCACATTTTACCGGCGATGCTAACGCAGCTATTCGGCCATGCTATGGCTATGAATAGCGTCAATAGCTATTCGCTCAATAGCTTCAGTTTCTTCTTCAATATTTTCATACTCCAACCATCTGTTTCAATACATGCGTAATCTGTTGAATCGCTTAAGTCGCTGAAATGCGAGTTTGAATCCGAGCTAATGTCGCTATATC
Source organism: Nerophis ophidion (assembly GCF_033978795.1). Taxonomy (NCBI): domain Eukaryota; kingdom Metazoa; phylum Chordata; class Actinopteri; order Syngnathiformes; family Syngnathidae; genus Nerophis; species Nerophis ophidion. The sequence continues at coordinate 12,250,857 of NC_084618.1, read as the reverse complement.
TTGCTGTGGTATTCCCATTGTTTGTTTACATTGGCAGCACTGTGTGACGTCACAGGGAAATGGCCAGTGTCTTCGCAGAGAGCGAAAATAAGGCATTTTAAAGCTTTATTTAGGGATATTCCGAGACCGGTAAAATTTTGAAAAAAACTTCAAAAAATACAACAAGCCACTGGGAACTGATTTTGATTGTTTTTAACCCTTTTGAAATTGTGATAATGTTCCCCTTTAAAGGGAAATTTCGGGCCCCAATGAAACTTTTAATTGAGAACCTGTCTCAGTAAACTATAATATAAAAGCTTTCCTAGTTACCGATTGATCTGACTGGGATTTGAACCCAGTCCCTTTTGATTGGGAGCGAGCTGTTTAACCATTTTCGGGAGCGGCACTGAACTTCGGGAGTCTCCCGGGAAAACCGTGAGGGTCAGCAAGTACGAGTATCAGCGGTGAATGCGGTGTTACAGAGGCACCGCCGCTGAATAATACCAAATCTTAATTTGATATTACCTCAAGGGCCAAATGAAATTACACGGCGGGCCAAATTAGGCCCGCGGGCCAGAGTTTGAAACCCATGATCTATAGCTAGCTCAGCTCACCCAGTGTATATACCACTTACTTCTCTTAGGATAAAATAAACACAATGTATTGTTACGTCTGTTCGGCATCGTAGTGCCGGGTTCGATTCCCTCGAGGATGCGTCGATATAGAACACAGCAAAGGTAAGGTTTAACTATTTATTTGAATAGCAAAAGGTGCTAGAAATCAAAAATACTGGAGCTAAGAAAAGGCAAACAAAAGACGCTAGCATGAGAGCTAGGATAAACAAATAGTAAACTAAACTGGCACAAAGGCACACAAAGGGGAAAAACAAAACATTTAGCATGAGAGCTAAGAATGAATAAAATTGCGCGGCGTGAGAGCTTGCGAGAATAATACAGGAATTGCATGTAAGCAAAAGTTGTGTGAAAACAAACTAGAGTCCCAGGCAGAAGAATGAAAAAAGGAAGGCTTATAAAGGGAAGGTGATTAACAGAGAACCGGGAGTAACAGCTGAAACTAATAAGTAACCATGGTGATGGACTAAACGGGAAATAAACGGATCAAACCGGAGAATGAGAACAAAGATGGGAAAATAAACAATAATATGTGAAGATCCGAGTCACGGATCGCAACATGTACAACAAAACCAGAAAAAAAAAGGCTTCGCTACACATCTTAAAACAAAGCTCTTCAAATTAGATGTCATTCAGCTATAGCTAGCTCAGCTCACCCAGTGTATATACCACTTGATTCTTTTAGGATAAAATAAACAAAAAATAAAATAAAAAATAAATAGGGTTCGCTACACATCTTAAAACAAAGCTCTTCCAATTAGCCGCCAGTCAGCTATAGCTAGCTCAACGGGCTTTGCTACACATGTTAAATTAAAGCGCTCCAAAAATATCCTTCGGTCATTTATAGCTGGCTTGGTTCACCTGATGTATATACTAATTACTTCAATGTGGATAAAGGAAAGAAGAAGAAAAAAGGCTTCGCTACACATCTTAAAACAAAGCTCTTCCAATTAGCCGTCAGTTAGCTATAGCTAGCATAGCTCGCCCATTGTATAAACCACTTTACTTCTATGAAAATAATTGAAAAACAAGTACAAAAAAAAATCTTAAAGCAGGGGTCACCAGAAGAGTCGCCCGCTGGCCTGTTCTAAAAATAGCTCAAATAGCAGCACTTACCGGTGAGCTGCCTCTATTTTTTTAATTTTATTTATTTACAAGAAAGCTGGTCTCGCTTTGCTCGACATTTTTAATTCTAAGAGAGACAAAACTCAAATAGAATTTGAAAATCCAAGAAAAAAATTTAAAGACTTGGTCTTCACTTGTTTAAATAAATGTATTTATTTTTTTTACTTTTCTTCTTATACATTTCAGAAAGACAATTTTAGAGAAAAAATACAACCTTAAAAATGATTTTAGGATTTTGAAACACCTTTTTACCTTTTAAATTCCTTCCTCTTCTTTCCTGACAATTTAAATCAATGTTCAAGTGATTTATTTTTTTTATTGTAAAGAAGAATAAATATATTTTAATTTAATTCTTCAATTTAGCTTCTGTTTTTTCAAAGAAGAATATTTTTGAAATATTTCTTCAAACTTATTATGATTGAAATTCAAAAAAATATATTCTGGCAAATCTAGAAAATCTTTAGAATCAAATTTAAATATTATTTCAAAGTCTTTTGAATTTCTTTTAAAATTTTTCTTCTGGAAAATCTAGACGAAATAATGTTTTGTCTTTGTTAGAAATATAGCTTGGTCCAATTTGTTATATATTCTAACAAAGTGCAGGTTGGATTTTAACCTATTTAAAACATGTCATCAAAATTCTAAAATTAATCTTAATCAGGAAAAATTACTAATGATGTTCCATAAATTATTTTTTAAGATTCGTATTAGCTAGTTTTTTTCTTCTTTTTTTTTGGTTGAATTTTGAATTTTAAAGAGTCGAAATTGAAGATAAACTATGTTTCAAAATTTAATTTTCTTTTTTTTCCTGTTTTCTCCTCTTTTAAACCATTCAATTAAGTGTTTTTTTCATCATTTATTCCCTACAAAAAACTTTTCGTTAAAGGAAAAAAAAATGTACCACGGAATGACAGACGGAAATACCCATTTTTTATATATATAGATTTATTTATTAAGGTAAATTGAGCAAAATGGCTATTTCTGGCAATTTTTTTAAGTGTGTATCAAACTGGTAGCCCTTCACATTAATCAGTAGCTCTTGGTTTCAAAAAGGTTGGTGACCCCTGTCTTAAAATAAAGTTCTTACAAATATTTGTAGCCCGGCATCTTTGTTTTTTTTACCAGTCAACTGTCAGTTTAGGCTCCTCATCACCACTTCAAGATGGCCGCCCAATTTCTCGCGTCACAGCAGCCAATGCTGCGTCGACTTACAAGATGTCTATGTGCTAAACTGCGAGTGCATTATCCAGAGGGATGACATTGAAGTAAATGCTAACGTGCCGGTGTTATATTCATATTCATGTTATAACAAGTCAATTTTCCCCGCTCGTTGTCGTCGCTTCCGGCTTTTTCCGTGCTGGAAACTCTTGCCCACGTGTGGAAAACGAGTGTTTTTGTTGTGCGTGTGCATAGCTCAGGGGTGCAGGGCATGCTGGGTAATGGGAGGAAACTCACCACGGCGGCGGCCAGTTCAGCTCCGAGCGACGCCCAGCTGAGGATGAGAGTCAGCACCCCGCACAGCATCATCCTGGGGGGGGGGGGGGGGGTCAAAGGTTAGAGTTCAAGCAGCTAATTGTGACGATGTTCCAAAGCTGTTCTATTGAAATATTACCCGATTTTCCAGAAATTCCAGGTTTTCCGGGACATTTTTCCCATTCAGAATGAATTGGCAATTTTTCAAACTTCCACTATTTCCACATTTTTCCACCGATTCAAACCATTCCACTTTCAACATATTCCACTCAAAAACTGGAAATACAAAAATATATTTTTTCCCAAAAATTCCAGGATTTCCTACAATTCCCGTTTTAATCCCCTTGCATATATTTCAGCCCACTTCAACCATTTCACCTTGAAAACGTTCCTCTTAATCAACACAAAAAAACAAAGATTGAAAAATTCCCGGTTTGCTAGAAATTCCAGGAATTCTTTAATATTATTTCTCAAATTAAAGTGTTACTACTTCAACATTTCTCGACTGATTTGAAAAATTGCAACAACAACCATTTATTAAGAAAATTCTAATTTTTTAGCATTTTCCAAAAAATTCCCGGAATTCCCAAATTTCCATGAAATTCCCATTGAAGTGAATGGGACATTTTTCAAAGTTCCACAACCCCCACATTTTTCAAGTTATTCCACCTTCAAAAAATTCCACTCATTCTGGACATTCAAACTTTTTATTATCCAAAAAAATTCCAGGATTTCCCACCATTCCCGTTTTAAACCCTGTTTTTAAGCATATTTTCTGTCGACTACTCCTTCCACATTTTTCAGCCCACTTCAACCATTTCACCTTGAAAACATTCCTCTTAATCAACAACAACAAAAACGAAGATTGAAAAATTCCCGGTTTTCTAGAAATTCCAGGAATTCTTTAATATTATTTCTCAAATTAAAGTGTTACTACTTCAACATTTCTCGACTGTATTGAAAAATCCCAACAACAGCCATTCATTCAGAAAATTCTAATTTTTTAGCATTTTGAAAAAAATGCCCGGATTTCCCAAATTTCCATGAAATTCCCATTGAAATGAATGAGACATTTTTCAAAGTTCCACAACTCCCACATTTTCCCATCAATTCAAGCTATTCCACCTTCAACATATTCCACTCATTCTGGACATTCAAACTATTTTTTTTTCCCAAAAAATTCCAGGATTTCCCACCATTCACGTTTTTAAACCCTGTTTTTAGGCATATTTTCTGTCAACTACTCCTTCCACATTTTTTAACCCACTTCAACCATTTCATCTTGAAAACATTCCTCTTAATCAACACAAAAAAACGAAGATTGAAAAATTCCCGAAATTCTTCAAATTCCAGGAATTCTTTAATACTATTTCTCAAATTTAAGTTTTACTAATTCAACATTTCTCGACTGATTTGAAAAATTCCAACAACAACCATTCATTCAGAAAATTAATTTTTTTTTTTTAGCATTTTCGAAAAAATTTCCGAAATTCCCAAATTTCCATGAAATGCCTATTGAAATGCTTGGGGCATTTTTCAAAGTTCTATAACTCCCACATTTTCCCACCAAATCAAGCTATTCAACCTTCAACATATTCCACCCATCCTGGAAATTTAAACTTTTTTTCCAAGTTCCAAAAAAATTCCAGGATTTCCTGTTTTTTCAAACCCTTTTTTTAAACATTTTTTCCGTCAACTACTCCTTCCACATTTTTCAACCCACTTCATCCGTGATAACATTTCTCTTAATCAGCACAAAAAGCAAAGTCATTTTTTTAACAGTTTCACCATTAAAAACGTTCTTCTTAATCAGCACAAAAACAAATATTGAAAAATCCCTTTTTTCTGGAAATTCCAGGAATCCCTTAATACAATTTCTCACATTAAAGTGTTACTACTTCAACATTTCTCAACTGATTTGAAAAATTCCAACACCAACAATTCATACAGAACATTGTCTTTTTTTTTTTTTTAGCATTTTCCAAAAAATTCCCGGATATCCCAAATTTCCATGAAATTCCCATTGAAATGAATGGGACATTTTTCAAAGTTCCACAACACCCACATTTTTCTACCGATTCAAGCTATTCCACCTTCAACATATTCCACTCATCCTGGACATTTAAACTATCGTTTTTCCAAGTTCCAAAAAATTCCAGGATTTCCCACAATTCCTGTTTTTTCAAACCCTTTTTTAACCCATTTTTTCTGTCGACTACTCTTTCCACACTTTTCAACACACTTCAACCGAGAAAACATTTCTCTTAATCAGCACAAAAGTGTAAGTTGTTTTTTGGAACTGTAAAAATTCCCGGTTTTCTCGAAATTCCAGGAATTCCCACGATTCCTGTTTTTTCAATCCCTTTTTTTTAACCATTTTTTTCTGTCGACTACTCCTTCCACATTTTTCAACCCACTTCAACCGTGAAAACATTTCTCTTAATCAGCACAAAAAACAAAGTCATTATTTTGACGGTTTCAATACTATACCGCCCCGAGCTATACCGGGGCGGTATAGCTCGGTTGGTAGAGTGGCCGTGCCAGCAATTTGAGGGTTGCAGGTTCGATTCCCGCTTCCGCCATCCTAGTCACTGCCGTTGTGTCCTTGGGCAAGACACTTTACCCACGTGCTCCCAGTGCCACCCACACTGGTTTAAATGTAACTTAGATATTGGGTTTCACTATGTAAAAGCGCTTTGAGTCACTAGAGAAAAGCGCTATATAAATATAATTCACTTCACTTCACACTTCACTTCAATTATTTTGACGGTTTCACCGTTAAAAACGTTCTTCTTAATCAGCACAAAAAACGAAGACTGAAAAATTCCCGGTTTTCTGGCAATTCCAGGAATTCCTTAATACTATTTCTCAAATTAAAGTGTTACTAATTCAACATTTCTCGACTGATTTGAAAAATTCCAAAACCAACCATTCATACAGAACATTCTAATTTTTTAGCATTTTCAAAAAAGATCCCATATTTCCATGAAATAAATGGGACATTTTTCAAAGTTCCACAACTCCCACATTTTCCCACCAATTCAAGCTATTCCACCTTCAACATATTCCACTCATTCTGGACATTCAAACTATTTTTTTTCCCCAAAATATTCCAGGATTTCCTACCATTCACGTTTTTAAACCATGTTTTTAGGCATATTTTCTGTCGACTACTCCTTCCACATTTTTTAACCCACTTCAACCATTTCACCTTGAAAACATTCCTCTTAATCAACACAAAAAACGAAGATTGAAAAATTCCCGAAATTCTTCCAATTCCAGGAATTCTTTAATACTATTTCTCAAATTGAAGGGTTACTACTTCAACGTTTCTCGACTGATTTGAAAAATTCCAACAACAACCATTCATTCAGAAAATTCTAATTTTTTAGCTTTTTCAAAAAAATTCCGGATATCCCAAATTTCCATTAAATTCCCATTGAAATGAATGGGACATTTTTCAAAGTTCCACAACTCCCACATTTTTCCACCGATTCAAGCTATTCCACCTTCAACATATTCCACTCATCCTGAACATTCAAACAATCTTTTTTCCAACTTCCAAGAAATTCCAGGATTTCCCACAATTCCTGTTTTATCAAACCCTTTTTTAACCATTTTTTCTGTCGACTACTCCTTCCACATTTCTCAACCCACTTCATCCGTGAAAACATTTCTCTTAATCAGCACAAAAATGGAAGTTGATTTTTTTAACTGGAAAAATACCCGGTTTTCTCGAAATTCCAGGAATTCTTTAATACTATTTCTCAAAATAAAGTGATACTACTTCAACATTTCTCGACTGATTTGAAAAATTCCAACACCCACCATTCATACAGAACATTCTCATTTTTTAGCATTTTCTAAAAAAATCCCAAATTTCCATGAAATTCCCATTGAAATGAATGCGACATTTTTCAAAGTTCCACAACTCCCACATTTTTCCATCAATTCAAGCTATTCCACCTTCAAAATATTCCACTCATTCTGGACATTATAACTATTTTTTTTCCCCAAAAATTCCAGGATTTCCCACAATTCACGTTTTAAACCCTGTTTTTAGGCATATTTTCTGTCGACTACTCCTTCCACATTTTTTAACCCACTTCAACCATTTAGCCCTTGAAAACATTCCTCTTACTCAACACAAAAAAATGAAGATTGAAAAATTCCCGGATATCTTCCAATTCCAGGAATTATTTAATACTATTTCTCAAATTAAAGTGCTCCTACTTCAACATTTCCCGACTGATTTGAAAAATTCCAACAACAACCATTCATTCAGAAAATTCTAATTTTTTAGCATTTTCAAAAAAATTCCCGGAATTCCCAAATTTCCATGAAATTCCCATTGAAATGAATGGGACATTTTTCAAAGTTCCACAACTCCCACATTTTCCCACATTCAACATATTCCACTCATTCTGGACATTCAAACTATTTTTTTCCCCAAAAATTCCAGGATTTCCCACCATTCACGTTTTAAACCGTGTTTTTAAGCATATTTTCTGTCGACTACTCCTTCCACATTTTTCAACCCACTTCAACCGTGAAAACATTTCTCCTAATCAGCACAAAAAAACAAAATTGTTTTTTTGAACTGTAAAAATTCCTGGTTTTCTCGAAATTCCAGGAATTCCTTCATACTATTTCTCAAATTATAGTGTTACTACTTCATTATTTTTCGACTGATTGGAAAAATTCCAAAACCAACCATTCATACTGAACATTCTCATTTTTTTTTAACATTTTGAAAAAAATTACCGGAATTGCCAAATTTCCATGAAATTCCCATTGAAATGAATGGGAAATTTTTCAAAGTTCCACAACTCCCACATTTTTCCACCGATTCAAGCTATTCCACCTTCAACATATTCCACTCATCCTGGACATTTAAACTATCTTTTTTCCAAGTTCCAAAAAATTCCAGGATTTCCCACAATTCCTGTTTTTTCAAACCCTTTGTGTAAAAAAATTTTCTGTCGACTACTCCTTCCACATTTTTCAACCCACTTCATCCGTGAAAACATTTCTCTTAATCAGCACAAAAATTGAAGTTGTTTTTAACTGGAAAAATTCCCAGTTTTCTCGAAATTCAAGGAATTCCTTAATACTATTTCTCAAAATAAAGTGTTACTACTTCAACATTTCTCGACTGATTTGAAAAATTCCAAAACCAACCATTCATTCAGAACATTCTCAATTTTTAGCATTTTCTAGAAAAATCCCAAATTTCCATGAAATTCCCATTGAAATGAATGGGACATTTTTCAAAATTCCACAACTCCCACATTTTCCCATCAATTCAAGCTATTCCACCTTCAACATATTCCACTCATCCTGGACATTCAAACTATTTTTTTTCCAAAAAATTCCAGGATTTCCTACCATTCCCGTTTTAAACCCTGTTTTTAAGCATATTTTCTGTCGACTATTCCTTCCACATTTTTCAGCCCACTTCAACCATTTCACCTTGAAAACATTCCTCTTAATCAACACAAAAAACAAAGACTGAAAAATTCCCGGATATCTTCCAATTCCAGGAATTCTTTAATATTATTTCTCAAATTAAAGTGCTACTACTACAACATTTCTCGACTGATTTGAAAAATTCCAACAACAACCACACATTCAGAAAATTCAAATTTTTTAGCATTTTCAAAAAAAATTCCCGGAATTCCCAAATTTCCATGAAATTCCCATTGAAATAAATGGGACATTTTTCAAAGTTCCACAAGTCCCACATTTCCCCACATTCAACATATTCCACTCATTCTGGACATTCAAACTATTTTTTTCCCCAAAAATTCCAGGATTTCCCACCATTCACGTTTTAAACCGTGTTTTTAAGCATATTTTCTGTCGACTACTCCTTCCACATTTTTCAACCCACTTCAACCGTGAAAACATTTCTCCTAATCAGCACAAAAAAACAAAATTGTTTTTTTGAACTGTAAAAATTCCTGGTTTTCTCGAAATTCCAGGAATTCCTTCATACTATTTCTCAAATTATAGTGCTACTACTTCATTATTTTTCGACTGATTGGAAAAATTCCAAAACCAACCATTCATACTGAACATTCTCATTTTTTTTTAACATTTTGAAAAAAATTACCGGAATTGCCAAATTTCCATGAAATTCCCATTGAAATAAATGGGACATTTTTCAAAGTTCCACAACTCCCACATTTCCCCACATTCAACATATTCCACTCATTCTGGACATTCAAACTATTTTTTCCCCCAAAAATTCCAGGATTTCCCACCATTCACGTTTTAAACCGTGTTTTTAAGCATATTTTCTGTCGACTACTCCTTCCACATTTTTCAACCCACTTCAACCGTGAAAACATTTCTCCTAATCAGCACAAAAAAACAAAATTGTTTTTTTGAACTGTAAAAATTCCTGGTTTTCTCGAAATTCCAGGAATTCCTTCATACTATTTCTCAAATTATAGTGTTACTACTTCATCATTTTTCGACTGATTGGAAAAATTCCAAAACCAACCATTCATACTGAACATTCTCATTTTTTTTTAACATTTTGAAAAAAATTACCGGAATTGCCAAATTTCCATGAAATTCCCATTGAAATGAATGGGAAATTTTTCAAAGTTCCACAACTCCCACATTTTTCCACCGATTCAAGCTATTCCACCTTCAACATATTCCACTCATCCTGGACATTTAAACTATCTTTTTTCCAAGTTCCAAAAAATTCCAGGATTTCCCACAATTCCTGTTTTTTCAAACCCTTTGTGTAAAAAAATTTTCTGTCGACTACTCCTTCCACATTTTTCAACCCACTTCATCCGTGAAAACATTTCTCTTAATCAGCACAAAAATTGAAGTTGTTTTTAACTGGAAAAATTCCCAGTTTTCTCGAAATTCAAGGAATTCCTTAATACTATTTCTCAAAATAAAGTGTTACTACTTCAACATTTCTCGACTGATTTGAAAAATTCCAAAACCAACCATTCATTCAGAACATTCTCAATTTTTAGCATTTTCTAGAAAAATCCCAAATTTCCATGAAATTCCCATTGAAATGAATGGGACATTTTTCAAAATTCCACAACTCCCACATTTTCCCATCAATTCAAGCTATTCCACCTTCAACATATTCCACTCATCCTGGACATTCAAACTATTTTTTTTCCAAAAAATTCCAGGATTTCCTACCATTCCCGTTTTAAACCCTGTTTTTAAGCATATTTTCTGTCGACTATTCCTTCCACATTTTTCAGCCCACTTCAACCATTTCACCTTGAAAACATTCCTCTTAATCAACACAAAAAACAAAGACTGAAAAATTCCCGGATATCTTCCAATTCCAGGAATTCTTTAATATTATTTCTCAAATTAAAGTGCTACTACTACAACATTTCTCGACTGATTTGAAAAATTCCAACAACAACCACACATTCAGAAAATTCAAATTTTTTAGCATTTTCAAAAAAAATTCCCGGAATTCCCAAATTTCCATGAAATTCCCATTGAAATAAATGGGACATTTTTCAAAGTTCCACAAGTCCCACATTTCCCCACATTCAACATATTCCACTCATTCTGGACATTCAAACTATTTTTTTCCCCAAAAATTCCAGGATTTCCCACCATTCACGTTTTAAACCGTGTTTTTAAGCATATTTTCTGTCGACTACTCCTTCCACATTTTTCAACCCACTTCAACCGTGAAAACATTTCTCCTAATCAGCACAAAAAAACAAAATTGTTTTTTTGAACTGTAAAAATTCCTGGTTTTCTCGAAATTCCAGGAATTCCTTCATACTATTTCTCAAATTATAGTGCTACTACTTCATTATTTTTCGACTGATTGGAAAAATTCCAAAACCAACCATTCATACTGAACATTCTCATTTTTTTTTAACATTTTGAAAAAAATTACCGGAATTGCCAAATTTCCATGAAATTCCCATTGAAATGAATGGGAAATTTTTCTAAGTTCCACAACTCCCACATTTTTCCACCGATTCAAGCTATTCCACCTTCAACATATTCCACTCATCCTGGACATTTAAACTATCTTTTTTCCAAGTTCCAAAAAATTCCAGGATTTCCCACAATTCCTGTTTTTTCAAACCCTTTGTGTAAAAAAATTTTCTGTCGACAACTCCTTCCACATTTTTCAACCCACTTCATCCGTGAAAACATTTCTCTTAATCAGCACAAAAATTGAAGTTGTTTTTTTAACTGGCAAAATTCCCATTTTTCTCGAAATTCAAGGAATTCTTTAATACTATTTCTCAAAATAAAGTGTTACTACTTCAACATTTCTCGACTGATTTGAAAAATTCCAAAACCAACCATTCATTCAGAACATTCTCAATTTTTAGCATTTTCTAAAAAAATCCCAAATTTCCATGAAATTCCCATTGAAATGAATGGGACATTTTTAAAAATTCCACAACCCCCACATTTTCCCATCAATTCAAGCTATTCCACCTTCAACATATTCCACTCATCCTGGACATTCAAACTATTTTTTTTCAAAAAAATTCCAGGATTTCCTACCATTAATCAACACAAAAAACAAAGACTGAAAAATTCCCGGATATCTTCCAATTCCAGGAATTCTTTAATATTATTTCTCAAATTAAAGTGCTACTACTTCAACATTTCTCGACTGATTTGAAAAATTCCAACAACAACCATTCATTCAGAAAATTCAAATTTTTTAGCATTTTCAAAAAAAATTCCCGGAATTCCGAAATTTCCATGAAATTCCCATTGAAATAAATGGGACATTTTTCCAAGTTCCACAAGTCCCACATTTTCCCACATTCAACATATTCCACTCATTTTGGACATTCAAACTATTTTTTTTCCAAAAAATTCTAGGACTTCCCACCAAACACGTTTTAAACCCTGTTTTTAAGCATATTTTCTGTCGACTACTCCTTTCACATTTTTCAACCGACTTCAACCGTGAAAACATTTCTCCTAATCAGCACAAAAAACAAAATTGTTTTTTTTAACTGTAAAAATTCCTGGTTTTCTCGAAATTCCAGGAATTCCTTCATACTATTTCTCAAATTGTAGTGCTACTACTTCAGCATTTAACGACTGATTTGAAAAATTCCAAAACCAACCATTCATACAGAACATTCTCTTTTTTTTTTTAACATTTTGAAAAAAATTACCGGAATTGCCAAATTTCCATGAAATTCCCATTGAAATGAATGGGAAATTGTTCAAAGTTCCACAACTCCCACATTTTCCCACATTCAACATATTCCAATCATTCTGGACATTCAAACTATTTTTTTCCCCAAAAATTCCAGGATTTCCCACCATTCACGTTTTAAACCCTGTTTTTAAGCATATTTCCTGTCGACTACTCCTTCCACATTTTTCAACCCACTTCAACCGTGAAAATATTTCTCCTAATCAGCACAAAAAAACAAAATTGGTTTTTTGAACTGTAAAAATTCCTGGTTTTCTCGAAATTCCAGGAATTCCTTCATACTATTTCTCAAATTAAAGTGCTACTACTTCAGCATTTTTCGACTGATTTGAAAAATTCCAAAACCAACCATTCATACAGAACATCTCTTTTTTTTTTTAACATTTTGAAAAAAATTACCGGAATTGCCAAATTTCCATTAAATTCCCATTGAAATGAATGGGACATTTTTCAAAGTTCCACAACTCGCACATTTTTCCACCGATTCAAGCTATTCCACCTTCAACATATTCCACTCATCCTGGACATTTAAACTATCTTTTTTCCAAGTTCCAAAAAATTCCAGGATTTCCCACAATTCCTGTTTTTTCAAACCCTTTTTTTTAACCCTTTTTTTTCTGTCGACTACTCCTTCCACATTTTTCAACCCACTTCATCCATGAAAACATTTCCCTTAATCAGCACAAAAATTGAAGTTGTTTTTTTAAACTGGAAAAATACCCAGTTTTCTCGAAATTCCAGGAATTCCCGCAATTCCTGTTTTTTCAAACCCTTTTTAAAAAAAAAAAATTCTGTCGACTACTCCTTCCACATTTTTCAACCCACTTCAACCGTGAAAACATTTCTCTTAATCAGCACAAAAAACTAAGTTATTATTTTGACGGTTTCACCGTTAAAAACGTTCTTCTTAATCAGCACAAAAAACGAAGACTGAAAAATTCCCGGTTTTCTGGAAATTCCAGGATTTTTTTAATACTATTTCTCAAAATAAAGTGATACTACTTCAACATTTCTCGACTGATTTGAAAAATTCCAAAACCAACCATTCATACAGAACATTCTCATTTTTTTAGCATTTTCAAAAAAAAATCCCAAATTTCCATGAAATTCCCATTGAAATGAATGCGACATTTTTCAGAGTTCCACAACTCCCACATTTTCCCACCAATTCAAGCTATTCCACCTTCAACATATTCCACTCATTCTGGAAATTCAAACTATTTTTTTTTCCCAAAAAATCCCAGGATTTCCCACCATTCATGTTTTAAACCCTGTTTTTAAGCATATTTTCTGTCTACTACTCCTTCCACATTTTTCAACCCACTTCAACCATTTCACCTTGAAAACATTCCTCTTAATCAACACAAAAAAACGAAGATTGAAAAATTCCCGAAATTCTTCAAATTCCAGGAATTCTTTAATACTATTTCTCAAATTTAAGTTTTACTAATTCAACATTTCTCGACTGATTTGAAAAATTCTAAAAACAACCATTCATTCAGAAAATTATAATTTTTTAGCATTTTCAAAAAAAATTCCCGGAATTCCCAAATTTCCATGAAATTCCCATTGAAATGAATGGGACATTTTTCAAAATTCCACAACTCCCACATTTTCCCACCTTCAACATATTCCACTCATTCTGGACATTCAAACTATTTTTTTCCCCCAAAAATTCCAGGATTTCGCACCATTCCGTTTTAAACCCTGTTTTTAAGCATATTTCCTGTCGACTACTCCTTCCACATTTTTCAACCCACTTCAATCGTGAAATCATTTCTCCTAATCAGCACAAAAAACAAAATTGTTTTTTTTAACTGTAAAAATTCCTGGTTTTCTCGAAATTCCAGGAATTCCTTCATACTATTTCTCAAATTATAGTGCTACTACTTCAGCATTTAACGACTGATTTGAAAAATTCCAAAACCAACCATTCATACAGAACATTCTCATTTTTTTTTTAACATTTTGAAAAAAATTACCGGAATTGCTAAATTTTCATGAAATTCCCATTGAAATGAATGGGAAATTTTTCAAAGTTCCGCAACTCCCACATTTTTCCACCGATTCAAGCTATTCCACCTTCAACATATTCCACTCATCCTGGACATTTAAACTATCGTTGTTCCACGTTTCAAAAAGTTCCAGGATTTCCCACAATTCCTGTTTTTTCAACCCCTTTTTTTTAACCATTTTTTTCTGTCGACTACTCCTTCCACATTTTTCAACCCAATTCATCCGTGAAAACATTTCTCTTAATCAGCACAAAAAGCAAAGTCATTTTTTTGACAGTTTCACCGTTAAAAAAGGTCCTCTTAATCAGCACAAAAAACGAAGGTTGAAAAATTCCCGGTTTTCTGGAAATTCCAGGAATTCCTTAAAACTATTTCTCACATTAAAGTGTTACTACTTCAACATTTCTCGACTGATTTGAAAAATTACAACACCAACAATTCATACAGAACATTGTCTTTTTTTTTCTTTTTTTTTAACATTTTCAAAAAAAATTCCCGGATATCCCAAATTTCCATTAAATTCACATTGAAATGAATGGGACATTTTTCAAAGTTCCACAACTCCCACATTTTTCCGCCGATTCAAGCTATTCCACTCATCCTGAACATTCAAACTATCTTTTTACCAAGTTCCCAAAAATTCCAGGATTTCCCACAATTCATGTTTTTTCAAACCCTTTTTTTAAACATTTTTTCTGTCGACTACTCCTTCCACATTTTTCAACCCACTTCATCCGTGAAAACATTTCTCTTAATCAGCACAGAAATTGAAGTTGTTTTTTTAAACTGGAAAAATACCCGGTTTTCTCGAAATTCCAGGAATTACCGCAATTCCTGTTTTTTCAAACCCTTTTTTAAAAAAAAAAATTCTGTCGACTACTCCTTCCACATTTTTCAACCCACTTAAACCGTGAAAACATTTCTCTTAATCAGCACAAAAAACAAAGTCATTATTTTGACGGTTTCACCGTTAAAAACGTTCTTCTTAATCAGCACAAAAAACGAAGACTGAAAAATTCCCGGTTTTCTGGAAATTCCAGGAATTCTTTAATACTATTTCTCAAATTAAAGTGCTACTACTTCAACATTTCTCGACTGATTTGAAAAATTCCAAAACCAACCATTCATACAGAACATTCTCATTTTTTTTTTAGCATTTTCAAAAAAAATCCCAAATTTCCATGAAATTCCCATTGAAATGAATGGGACATTTTTCAAAGTTCCACAACTCCCACATTTTTCCACCAATTCCAGCTATTCCACCTTCAACATATTCCACTCATCCTGGACATTCAAACTATCTTTTTTTCCAAATTCCCCCGAAAATTCGGGATTTCCCACAATTCATGTTTTTGAGAAAATTAAAAGAATTTAAGTGCGCCTTATGGTCTTACCTCTTGTCAGGTAATACTGATATCTGAAAAAAAAAAGATCTCAAATATTTGACACTTTGTAAGACTTTTAAATAAAGTAGTGATTGGGTTCAGTTTTTTTTTTTGAAGAAGGCAACAAGAATCTAGTCCAAAGTCCAGACATGTAAAAAAAAGATAGAGCAAGGTCTCGTTTGTTTACATGTCAAACACGCTTTGCTTCGGGCTTCTCACCACGCTCGCTCAGCCACAAAAAAAAAAAAAGTGCCAGCAAATCATGTGTGAACTGGTGATGTAGCAAAGCACGTCAAGCAAAAAAAAAAAAAAAAGGATGAGGTCAAGTCGCTCTGGTTTAGGATCAACGTGGGGATTATTAGATCATCCTCCTCATGCCAAATGACACAACATTAGGTACACCTGCATAATCCCACCATGCAAGAGCTGGGTAAACAAAAAGGAGGTTGTCATGGCAACGCAGCGCCTGTTGATGGAGTCATTTGCCCCCGCGTCAACTTCCACTCTACTGGAAGAGAACATTGTTGACAAAAGAGGGGCTGGGGGGCTGAAAGCGGGTTGAAATGTTGTCGTGATGAGCAGGCCGAGCAGTGAGCCATTCAGGGCGACAGGAAGTTGCCCTTTTGAGGCCAATTTTAAAAAGCGTGGTCCTCCCAGTGGCCACAGCGGGTACTACATGCTGCAGCTGCACTGAGGCTTACCATGATTTACGGAAAAAAAAAAAAAAACTGGACAGGAAATAATACAAGAAACTAATAATGAGGATCTTGAATGGACAAAAAAGTACAAAGTGCAGCCTTGGCTGTAAAAAAAAGTTTGAACACCCCTTTTTTAAATAATACTAATGTTTATTTGAAGCCGTGCAATGTTTTTATTTTATTCTTACAGAAGGGCTCAGCTTATGGAAAAGGACGATTTATAATGATAATAAACAATAGACACTTAAAGTTTGCGTGTATGAAAACATGAGCAAAGATGATCTTATGCAATAATGCGGGGCTAAAATTAATACATTCTAACTAAATAATAAAAAATATTGGTCTCAATCTCACTTTAATATAGCCCAGAAAAAGTGGCGCATTGTGGGCGGGGTTTCTTATTAATATGTATATTTATATATATATATATATATATATATATATATATATATATATATATATATATATATATATATATATATATATATATATATATATATATATATATATATATTTGATTATTTATTAATTTATTTTTATTTTTTTTGTATTGTACTGTATATTTTTTGGGGGGGGAGGTATCAACTAATTATGAATGGAAAAGGATGATTTATACTAAAAGTAAAATAATAAACAATAAACACAGGGCCTGATCTACTAAAAGTTTGTGTGTATTAAAACATGTGCAAAGCAGATCTTATGCAATAATTCAGTGCTAAAATAATACTAAATAAAAAAAATTATATATATATATATATATATATATATAATCCTTCAATAAACTGTAAATAAAATTTAAGTATGAACGAATAAAACAGTTTCACCACTTTATTCATATTTTTTGCGCTAAAAAACTTTACTTTGACTTTAGTTCCAGACTTCTTCTGTTTGTTTGATACTGTCATTACTGCCACGAGTGGTGGAAAAGTGTATTACAACTGAGTACCGTGGCGCTCCGTACCCACCGCAGCTGAAAAATAGATATTTCTCACAATGGGCCCGACCCTATGGTTAAGATAAATTGGTCTCAATCTCACTTTAATATAGCCCAGAAAAAGAGATGCATTGTGGGCAGAGTTTCTTATATATATATATATATATATATATATATATATATAGATAAATAAATAAATAAATAAATGGGTTGTACTTGTATAGCGCTTTTCTACCTTCAAGGTACTCAAAGCGCTTTGACACTACTTCCACATTTACCCATTCACACACACATTCACACACTGATGGAGGGAGCTGCCATGCAAGGCGCCAACCAGCACCCATCAGGAGCAAGGGTGAAGTGTCTTGCTCAGGACACAACGGACATGACGAGGTTGGTTGGTTCTAGGTGGGATTTGAACCAGTGACCCTCAGGTTGCGCACGGCCACTCTCCCACTGCGCCACGCCGTCCATATATATACAGTATATATATATATATGTGTGTATATATATATATATATATATATATATATATATATATATATATATATATATATATATATATATATATATATATATATATATATATATGTGTATATATATATATATATATATATATATATATATATATATATATATATATATATATATATATATATATATTTTGTATTTATTAATTTATTTATATTTTTGTATTATACTGTATATATTTTTTTGGGGGGTATCCAATAATTATGAATGGAAAAGGACGATTTATACTAAAAGTAAAATAATAAAAAATAGACACAGGGCCTGATCTACTAAAAGTTTGCGTGTATTAAAACATGTGCAAAGATGATCTCATGCAATAATGCAGGGCTAAAATTAATACATTCTAACTACATATTAAAAAAAAAATATATATATATATATATATATATATATTTCTTTAAAAAAATGACATTAAAAATTTAGTGCAAATGAAAAAACAGCTTTACCACCTTAGTCATATTTTTTTGCGCTAAAGAAACTTTACTTTGACTTTAGTTCCAGACTTCTTCTGTTTGTTTGATACTGTCATTACTGCCACAAGTGGTGGAAAAGTGTATTACAACTGAGTACCGTGGCGCTCTGTACCCACCGCAGCTGAAAAACAGATATTTCTCACAATGGGCCCGACCCTATGGTTAAGAAAAATTGGTCTCTATCTCACTTTAATATAGCCCAGAAAAAATGGTGCATTGTGGGCGGAGTTTATTATTAATATTTATATTTTTTTGTATATATTAATTTTTATTTTTTTGTATTATATTTTTTTGGGTTGGAGGGAAAGGAGTGTCTGTTTCTCAGTACCCGTATAATAAATAATAAAATAATAAACAGTAGACACAGGGCCTAATCTACTAAAGGTTTGTGTGTATGAAAACATCTGCAAAGATGATCATATGCAATAATTTAAAAAAAAATCATAATTCTTAAATAACAGTCTTAGTAAATCACACTCAACACGCCCACTAATTTTGCAGTTTGCACACACTTTTGGGCTTGGTTGTGCTTACATTCCTCAATCTGTATTCATCCATTTTAAATGTTATTAATGGAATTTTATGCTCGGAGGTAACTTGCTATGTTTCGCAGCGTTGGATGCGTCCAATTTCCCAGCGGACTTGAACGCAGCGACAGTGAAGCGTTTCACCGATGGCAAGAATAAAAGAATGCAGGAGTTTGTATGCTCACGTGGTGAGGAGCCAGCGAGATTGCTTGGCGAGTCCCAGACAGGCCAGAAGGCAGATGACCAGGTCCAGGATGAGGAGCAGCAGGTAGGCCAGCCACCTGGAACACAGCCGCACAATAATATTACAACTGAGGCCAGTATCAAGGCCAAAGAACATGTTTATTAGGGACCAAATGTCCCTTTTGGACGGAGGACCCTATTGTATTTCTAATGTTTTATTATTATTGTACCGCCGCCTCTTTGAGCTGTAATTTGACCCCCTTAAAATGATTCAAAACTCACCAAATTGGACACACACATCAGGACTGGCAAAAATTGCCATCTAATAAAAAACCAAAACCCAAAACTCAAAATTGCGCTCTAGCGCCTCCTAGGAAAAAACACAAACAAAACTACTTGTAACTTCCTTTAGGAATGTCGTAGAGAAATAAAACAAAAACCTCTATGTAGGTCTGACTTAGACCTAGATTTCATTTTTTAGCAAAAATCTAAAGAAATATGGCAAACCCCCCTTCAAAACAAAAGTTTCCTAAATAATGTCATTTTTGCCTCTTTGAGCTTTAATTTGACCCCTTTAAAATGCTTTAAAACTCACCAAATTGAACACACACATCAGGACTGGTAAAAATTGCGATCTAATAAAAAACCATAACCCAAAACTCAAAATTGCGCTCTAGCGCCTCCTAGGAAAAAACATAGACACAATTGCTTGTAACTTCTGTTAGGAATGTCTTAAAGACATGAAACAAAAACCTCTATGTAGGTCTGACTTAGACCTAGCTTTAATCTTTCAGCAAAAATCAAAAGAAAGTTGGCAACGCTCCTTCAAAAAAAAGTTTCCTAAAAAATGTCATTTTTGCCTCTATGAGCTGTAATTTGACCACCTTAACATGCTTCAAAACTCACCAAATTGAACACACACATCAGGACCGGCAAAAAATGAGATCTAAAAAAAAACCAAAACCCAAAACTCCAAATTGCACTCTAGCGCCTCCTAGGAAAAAACATAGACAAAACTGCTTGTAACTTCCGTTAGGAATGTCGTAGAGACATGAAACAAAAACCTCTATGTAGGTCTGACTTAGACCTAGATTACATTTTTCAGCAAAAATCTAAAGAAAGTTGGCAAACCCCCCTTCAAAACAAAAGTTTCCTAAAAAATGTAATTTTTGCCTCTATGAGCTGTAATTTGACCCCCTTAAAATGCTTCAAAACTCACCAAATTGGACACACATATCAGGACTGGCAAAAATTGCGATCTAATAAAAAACCATAACCCAAAACTCAAAATTGCGCTCTAGCGACCCCTAGGAAAAAACATAGACAAAACTGCTTGTAACTTCCGTTAGGAATGTCGTAGAGATATGAAACAAAAACTTCTATGTAGGTCTGACTTAGACCTAGATTTCATTTTTAAGCAAAAATCAAAAGAAAATTGGCAAAACCCCCTTCAAAACAAAAGTTTCCTAAAAAATGTAATTTTTGCCTCTTTGAGCTGTAATTTGACCCCATTAAAATGCTTCAAAACTCACCAAATTGAACACACACATCAGGACTGGCAAAAATTGCGATCTCATAAAAAACCAAAACCCAAAACTCAAAATTGCGCTCTAGCGCCTCTTAGGAAAAAACATAAACAAAACTACTTGTAACTTCCGTTAGGAATGTCGTAGAGACATGAAACGAAAACCTCTATGTAGGTCTGACTTAGACCTAGATTTCAACCTTCAGCAAAAATCTAAAGAAAGTTGGCAAAACCCCCTTCAAAACAAAAGTTACCTAAAAAATGTAATTTTTGCCTCTTTGAGCTGTAATTTGACCCCATTAAAATGCTTCAAAACTCACCAAATTGAACACACACATCAGGACTGGCAAAAATTGCGATCTCATAAAAAACCAAAACCCAAAACTCAAAAGTGCGCTCTAGCGCCCCCTAGGAAAAAACATAGACAAAACTGCTTGTAACTTCCGTTAGGAATGTCGTAGAGACATGAAACGAAAACCTCTATGTAGGTCTGACTTAGACCTAGATTTCATCTTTCAGCAAAAATCAAAAAAAGGTAGCAAACCCCCCTTCAAAACAAAAGTTTCCTAAAAAATGTCATTTTTGCCTCTTTGAGCTGTAATTTGACCCCCTTAAAATGTTTCAAAACTCACCAAATTGGACACACACATCAGGACTGGAGAAAATTGTGATCTGATAAAAAACCAAACACCAAAACTCAAAATTGTGCTCTAGCGCCTCCTAAGAAAAACATTGACAAAACTGCTTGTAACGTCTGTTAGGAATGTCGTAGAGACATGAAACAAAAACATCTATTTAGGTCTGACTTAGACCTAGGTTTGATTTTTCAGCAAAAATCTAAAGAAATATGGCAAAACCCGCTTCAAAACCAAAGTTTCCTAAAAAATTTAAATTTTGCCTCTTTGAGCTGTAATTTGACAACCTTAAAATAATTCAAAACTCACCAAATTGGACACACACATCAGGACTGGCAAAAATTGCAATCTCATAAAAAACCAAAACCCAAAACTCAAAATTGCGCTCTAGCGCCTCCTAGGAAAAAACATGGACAAAACTGCTTGTAACTTCCGTTAGGAATGTCGTAGAGACATGAAACAAAAACCTCTATGTAGGTCTGACTTAGACCTAGATTTCATCTTTCAGCAAAAATCAAAAAAAGGTAGCAAACCCCCCTTCAAAACAAAAGTTTCCTAAAAAATGTCATTTTTGCCTCTATGAGCTGTAATTTGACACCCTTAAAATAATTCAAAACTCACCAAATTGGACACACACATCAGGACTCTCAAAAATTGCGATCTAATAAAAAACCAAACCCAAAACTCAAAATTGCGCTCTAGCGCCTCCTAGGAAAAAACATAGACAAACTGCTTGTAACTTCCGTTAGGAATATCGTAGAGACATGAAACGAAAACCTATATGTAGCTCTGACTTACACCTAGATTTCATGCTTCAGCAAAAGTCAAAAGAAAGTTAGCAAACCCCCCTTCAAAATAAAAGTTTCCGAAAAAATGTCATTTTTTCCTCTTTGAGCTGTAATTTGACCCCCTTAAAATGATTCAAAACTCACCAAATTGGACACACACATCAGGACTGGCAAAAATTGCGATCTAATAAAAAACAAAACCCAAAACTCAAAATTGCACTCTAACGCCTCCTAGGAGAAAACACAGACAAAACTACTATAACTTCCTTTAGGAATGTCGTAGAGACATGAAACAAAAACCTCTATGTAGGTCTGACTTAGACCTAGATTTCATTCTTCAGCAAAAATCTAAAGAAAGTTGGCAAACCCCCCTTCAAAACAAAAGTTTCCTAAAAAAATTTCATTTTTGCCTCTTTGAGCTGTAATTTGACCCCCTTAAAATGCTTCAAAACTCACCAAATTGGACACACATATCAGGACTGGCAAAAATTGCGATCTAATAAAAAACCATAACCCAAAACTCAAAATTGCGCTTTAGCGACCCCTAGGAAAAAACATAGACAAAACTGCTTGTAACTTCCGTTAGGAATGTCGTAGAGATATGAAACAAAAACTTCTATGTAGGTCTGACTTAGACCTAGATTTCATTTTTAAGCAAAAATCAAAAGAAAATTGGCAAAACCCCTTTCAAAACAAAAGTTTCCTAAAAAATGTAATTTTTGCCTCTTTGAGCTGTAATTTGACCCCATTAAAATGCTTCAAAACTCACCAAATTGAACACACACATCAGGACTGGCAAAAATTGCGATCTCATAAAAAACCAAAACCCAAAACTCAAAATTGCGCTCTAGCGCCTCTTAGGAAAAAACATAAACAAAACAACTTGTAACTTCCGTTAGGAATGTCGTAGAGACATGAAACAAAAACCTCTATGTAGGTCTGACTTAGACCTAGATTTCAACCTTCAGCAAAAATCTAAAGAAAGTTGGCAAAACCCCCTTCAAAACAAAAGTTACCTAAAAAATGTAATTTTTGCCTCTTTGAGCTGTAATTTGACCCCCTTAAAATGCTTCAAAACTCACCAAATTGAACACACACATCAGGACTGGCAAAAATTGCGATCTCATAAAAAACCAAAACCCAAAACTCAAAAGTGCGCTCTAGCGCCCCCTAGGAAAAAACATAGACACAACTGCTTGTAACTTCCGTTAGGAATGTCGTAGAGACATGAAACAAAAACCTCTATGTAGGTCTGACTTAGACCTAGATTTCATCATTCAGCAAAAATCAAAAAAAGGTAGCAAACCCCCCTTCAAAACAAAAGTTTCCTAAAAAATGTCATTTTTGCCTCTTTGAGCTGTAATTTGACCCCCTTAAAATGTTTCAAAACTCACCAAATTGGACACACACATCAGGACTGGAGAAAATTGTGATCTGATAAAAAACCAAACACCAAAACTCAAAATTGTGCTCTAGCGCCTCCTAAGAAAAACATTGACAAAACTGCTTGTAACATCTGTTAGGAATGTCGTAGAGACATGAAACAAAAACATCTATTTAGGTCTGACTTAGACCTAGGTTTGATTTTTCAGCAAAAATCTAAAGAAATATGGCAAAACCCGCTTCAAAACCAAAGTTTCCTAAAAAATTTAATTTTTGCCTCTTTGAGCTGTAATTTGACAACCTTAAAATAATTCAAAACTCGCCAAATTGGACACACACATCAGGACTGGCAAAAATTGCAATCTCATAAAAAACCAAAACCCAAAACTCAAAATTGCGCTCTAGCGCCTCCTAGGAAAAAACATGGACAAAACTGCTTGTAACTTCCGTTAGGAATGTCGTAGAGACATGAAACAAAAACCTCTATGTAGGTCTGACTTAGACCTAGATTTCATCTTTCAGCAAAAATCAAAAAAAGGTAGCAAACCCCCCTTCAAAGCAAAAGTTTCCTAAAAAATGTCATTTTTGCCTCTATGAGCTGTAATTTGACCCCCTTAAAATAATTCAAAACTCACCAAATTGGACACACACATCAGGACTCTCAAAAATTGCGATCTAATAAAAAACCAAACCCAAAACTCAAACTTGCGCTCTAGCGCCTCCTAGGAAAAAACATAGACAAACTGCTTGTAACTTCCGTTAGGAATATCGTAGAGACATGAAACGAAAACCTATATGTAGCTCTGACTTACACCTAGATTTCATGCTTCAGCAAAAGTCAAAAGAAAGTTAGCAAACCCCCCTTCAAAATAAAAGTTTCCGAAAAAATTTCATTTTTGCCTCTTTGAGCTGTAATTTGACCCCCTTAAAATGATTCAAAACTCACCAAATTGGACACACACATCAGGACTGGCAAAAATTGCGATCTAATAAAAAACAAAACCCAAAACTCAAAATTGCACTCTAATGCCTCCTAGGAGAAAACACAGACAAAACTACTATAACTTCCTTTAGGAATGTCGTAGAGACATGAAACAAAAACCTCTATGTAGGTCTGACTTAGACCTAGATTTCATTCTTCAGCAAAAATCTAAAGAAAGTTGGCAAACCCCCCTTCAAAACAAAAGTTTCCTAAAAACATTTCATTTTTGCCTCTTTGAGCTGTAATTTGACCCCCTTAAAATGCTTCAAAACCCACCAAATTGGACACACACATCAGGACTGGCAAAAATTGCGATCTAATAAAAAACCAAACCCCAAAACTCAAAATTGTGCTCTAACCCTCCCTAGGAATAAAACACGGACAAAACTGCTCCTAGGAAGAAAACACAGACAAAACTGCTTGTAACTTCCAGTAGGAATGACATAGAGACAGGAAACAAAAACCTCTATGTAGGTCTCACTTAGACTTACATTTCATTCATTTACATCCTTCAGCAAAAATCAACAGGAGGTTGGCAATTACCCCTTCAAAACAAAAGTTTTTTAAAAACCCGTCACAATTTTTCAAACATTATCTCCTCTAAACGCGTTTGTTGTGTCGGCTTCAAACTGGCACAGGAAAGAGATTGAACCCTTCTGATTAAAAGTTGCGCAAAGAGTTTTTCAAACTTCTCCGGTTTTGATTTTACGAGCCTTCAAAGAACTGCTGCGCTGATACTGGAAGCACCAGCGTGACCACACCATGCAGAGAAGGTAGGTACTGTGCGGGTAAAGATATGTTGACTGGGTGAAAGAAGGAGGCACCAGTTTCACACCAGGATACAGAGAAGGTAGGTAATGTGTAGGTAAAGATATGTTGTCTGGGTGATGGCAGGAAGCACCAGCGTGTATGGTTGAAAAACAGAAGCACCAGTGTGACCCCAGGTTGCAGGGAAGGTAGGTAATGTGCAGGTAAAGATATGTTGAATGGGTAAAGGCAGGAAACACCAGCAAAAGTCGATCCCGTCCATCGCTGCTTGCAGCTTTAATTTCTTATTTTTTTCTCAATTCTCTTTTTGTTTTTTTTTCAGTGACACTTCCCTGTGTGGATTTAATTTTTTTCAGTCAGTTCGTTTGATTTTCTATCTGCTAGTGATGAAGAGGAAGGCAGTACTGTTAAGATAATTATTTATATATTATCACACACCTCTTATGCTTAAGGGTCGTTGCTATAGTTATCATCAATTGTGCTGAAGTGGTATTTTTCGTTGTCTGCGCAAAGCCGGCAAGCCAAAAGATCGCAAGCCAGTCTGGTATCAGTGTCTGTGTCCAGGAACGGCCTGCTGACGGCCAAGGCGGAACACCGCCGTGACGCAGACAGACCAGAGACAAGGCGATATCACCAGTGTCAACACGTTTGAATTTTGTATAATCATATATTGTGTCTAACTGGAGCTGTCGAGATAACCCCGTTCCCTCAGCGACAGCTTCAGTGATGTGACCAAAGACCTCCCAAATAAATAGAGGAAGGACGTGGGCCGGACTTTTAGAATGTAGTTTGGATCTGTAACTAGAGTACAGCCCTAAAAACATGTCTCTTCAATTCAGACAAATTTAAATCTGTCTCCGCATGATTCCTTGCTTCTTGTCTGTTTAATAGATGACATCAGTGTTTGAACCTGACAAGTACCACCCACTGTGACTGAAGTATAGGACGCGGCAGGGGGAGGTTGTTGTTGTTTTTTGTTTGTTAGTTTTTTTGTTTACTTTTCTAATTATTATTATTATTTTTAATTTTATTTAATTATTTTTTGTATATTTTTTTGTGGTGGAGGTAAAAAAGTGTCTGTTTCTCAGTACCTGCATTGTGATTTTCCTATAAATGAATAAATAAATGTTATTTAAAAAAATAAAAAGCTGGCACCAGTGGCAAAAAAGACAGAGAGTTGAGGAATGCTCATCAAACACTTATTTGGAGGTTGAGCAGGCTAATTATGAAAAAGTGGGTGCCGTGATTATGTATAAAAGCAGCTTCTATGAAATGCTCAGTCATTCACAAACAAAGACTAGGCGAGGGTCACCACTTTGTCAACAAATACATGAGCAAACTATCCAAGAGTTTAGGAACAACATTTCTCAGCGAGCTATTGCAAGGAATTTAGGGATTTTGCCATCAAAATATCATCAAAAGGTTCAGAGAATCTGAAAAATACACTGCACGTAAGCGATGATATTATGACCCTTCGATCCCTCAGGCGGTACTGCATCAAAAAACACATCAGTTGTAAAGGATATCACCACATAGGCTCAGGAACACTTCAGAAAACCACTGTCAATAACTACAGTTTGTCGTTACATCTGTAAATGCGAGTTAAAACTCTACTCTGCGAAGCGAAAGCAATTTATCAACAACACCCGGCAACGCTGGGGCCGAGCTCATCCAAGATGGACTGATGCAGTCTAGTCAATTGAATGTAAGTTGAAAAGGATTGGCAAATCATTGTATTCTGTTTTTATTTACGATTTACACGACGTACCAACTTCACTGGTTTTGTACATCCATAATATATGTAAATGTACTATTTCTAAAGGCATATATTTAGTTGTATTAGCGGCATTGTACCTAATGTTGTGTCCATAAATTGAGCTGTGATGTAAGTACAGTAACTACGGTTGGTCGCTACATCTGTAAATGCAAGTTAAAACTCTGCTAGGCAAATCAAAAGCCATTTATCAACAACACCCAGAAACGCCGACAGCTTCGCTGGGCCCAAGCTCATCTGAGATGGACTGATGCAAAGTGGAAAAGTGTTCTGCGGTCTTAACAGTCCACATTTCAATTTTTTTTTTGGAAACTGTGGACGTCAAAGAGGAGAAGAACCATCTGGATTGTTCTAGGCGCAAAGTGTAAAAGCCAGCATGTGTGATGGTATGGGGGTGTATTAGTGCCCAAGGCATGGGTAACTTACACATCTGCCAAGGCACCATTATATGGTTATTATCATTACTAAAATGATCATTACTGCCTAAAATTGATCCGAACCACACAATGGAAACACTATTTTGCATATTAAATGCGATCCCAGATGGTCCGTGATCGATGGTCATACGAGCGAGGGGCCGGGGGGTGGACATCAAAATCCCTTTCACACCATCTATTGTGCTCTAATTCCTCTTCAGTTCCGTCCTCATCAACCGATTCCCACTACACGGACATGCAGTTGGAGTCCAATCCTAGTCCTGCTGACCCCGGCCTCGTCTTTTGTCGGCGTCAAATGTGCTCGATGAAATCATAAACACGCCAGTTGCTCATTAGGTTGAGTTGAGGCAGAGATAATGAGCAAATTAACTTCCTCAAATAACCTTTTTGCCCGGTCCAGTCGGTCCGCTGCGAAGCTATTTGAGCACGTGAATGAGGAGTCGAGTTGTAGATCAACACACACACAATCTTGTATTTTTGGCCTTCTTGAGACCTCTGAAAAGTGCTTACCTCCTGAGGACCACCTTTTCTAGATATATTCACAACCTCATAGCCATTGCGTACATAAACAAGTCACATAGAATCAACAAAACTTGCAACAGAAGGGGGGGGGGCTACGGAGGGCCGACCGCTGCTGTATGAGCGCTAGTCAGCCGTCCATCGTCCCTAAGGGGAATCAAGTTGGCAAAATCCAACTTTAACGCTGCAATTTTGTGTGTCTGTAGCTTTAATGCTAATTAGCGGCAGTGCTCCGTGAGAGCCTCCAAAGGCGTTGTTGTGCACTTTGAGTAAAAAAAGAAATTCAGTCAAAGGCTGGACTCCAGGGAGGGGTTCCAGACTTAGGCCAAGGAAACAACCTCATAGCCATAGCGCACATAAACAAGTTACGTAGAATCAACAAAACTTGCAACAGAGGAGGGGGGGAGTGGGGGCTACGGAGGACTGGCTGCTGCTGTATAAGCGCTAGTCAGCCGTCCATCATCCCTAACGGGAATCAAGTTGGCAAAATCCAACTTTAACGCTGCAATTTTGTGTGTCTGTAGCTTTAATGCTGATGAGAGGCAGTTCTCCACATGAGCCCCCAGAGGCGCTGTTGTGCACTTTGAGTAAAAGAATATTCAGTCAAAGGCTGGACTCCAGGGAGAGGTTCCGGACTGAGGCCAAGGAAACCACCTCATAGCCGTAGCACACATAAACAAGTTACATAGAATCAACAAAACTTGCAACAGAAGAGCGGGGGGGGGGCGGGGCTACGGAGGGCTGGCCGCTGCTGTATAAGCGCTAGTCAGCCGTCCATCATCCCTAAGGGGAATCAAGCTGGCAAAATCTAACTTTAACGCT
Organism: Nerophis ophidion; assembly: GCF_033978795.1. Classification (NCBI taxonomy): domain Eukaryota; kingdom Metazoa; phylum Chordata; class Actinopteri; order Syngnathiformes; family Syngnathidae; genus Nerophis; species Nerophis ophidion. Next base: position 12,222,061 of record NC_084618.1, on the reverse strand, counting down.
GCAATTTTGTGTCTCTGTAGCTTTAATGCTAATGAACAGCAGTACTCCGCGTGAGCCTCCAGAGGCGCTCTTGTGCACTTTGAGAAAAAAAAAAATATTCAGTCAATGGCTGGACTCCAGGTAGGGGTTCCAGATTGAGGCCAAGGAAACCACCCATAGCCGTAGCGCACATAAACAAGTTACGTAGAATCAACAAAACTTGCAACAAAAGGGGGGGTGTGGGGGCTACGGAGGCCGGCTGCTGCTAAGGGGAATGAAGCTGTGGCGAAGGCGTGGGGGTGGGGTGTGTGTGTGTGCATTTGCCCATTGTTCTCGCTCGTGCCTTTCCATTCTCCAAACAAGAACACCTTCCCTGACACCTCGTGTTCCTCACCTGTAGTACTCCACGCTCGCCGTGAGGTTGGCGACGGACGCCAGGTCCACGTCGGCCTCCGCCCAGTCGGGCAGACCCACCAGCTGCTTGATGACGTTGTCGGCCATCTGCTGCATGAACTGCAGGGTCTGCACGTAGTCGCCGCGCGTGGCGAAGATCTCGTCCAGCCTGGCCAGGTGCTGGTGCAGGCCACTCTTCATGCTGCCCATGGTGGTGGTCACCTGCAGCTCACCAGCGAGAAAGACATGATAAGGTGAGCGGTCCAAGTTAATGCTTCCTAATGGCCGCTAACAGAAGACATTCCCAGTCATAGAAGACCTTTAAAGTCTTCCTTGTGGTCTACCTTACAGTACATGTGCTGGTGGTTCTTTGTTCGAAATGACAGTCCTTATACACACACCATAATATTACCGTATGTTGAAGCCCGGTATGTCTGACTATGGTAGCCGTAATGCTTCGAAAATACTTCAAGCGTTGAGGGTTGAGGTTACGCCATTTTGTGGGCGGTCTTATTTACGTGGCTCACCTTCGACAGCGTTTTCTCCCCGTCATCTTTGATGTAGCGGTGTAGCGTGCAAGGACGCGAGTGGGAGAAGTGTCAAAAGATGGCGCTAACTGTTTTAATGACATTCAGAATTTACTTCAGGGGTCTCAAACATGCGATAGCCACGAAAAGAATACCTACCGGGATTAATAAAAGGCTACCGAGGCTGTCATCTAGCAAAGCTGAATTCGACCAAGCAACCCCCCCGTACCAGAAAGCACTTGATGAAAGCGGATACAACTTCACCCTCACCTATGGACCCACGCCAGGAAACCAACCAAAAAAGAGCAGAAAACGAAACAACATCATCTGGTACAACCCCCCCATTCAGGAAAAACGTCTCAACCAATATCGGCCACAAGTTCCTCACTCTGATCGACAAACACTTCCCCAAAGGCAACACCCTAAGAAAAATATTCAACAAGAACAACATTAAATTGAGCTACAGCTGTATGAATAACATACAACAAATCATTTCAAACCACAACAAAGCAATTGCAAAAGGACTGCCCACCCCCAGACTAAACGACTCTGAAACCAATAAGGAATGCAACTGCCGCAAGAAACTTGATTGCCCTCTCAACGGGGGGTGCTTACAAACATCAGTCGTTTACCAAGCAAAGGTAACACGCAAGTACATTAGCACATCCGACACGTACAAAGGATTAACCGAAGGAGCGTTTGAAGCCAGATGGAATAATCACAGGGCCTCCTTTAGAAACCAGACCTTGCGGATTCTACAGAACTCAGCAAGCACATTTGGAACCTCAAAGACAACAATGTTGAATATTTAATAACATGGCAAATTGTTGCATCCAGCACACCTTACAACAGTGGTAATAAAAGATGCAACCTATGCTTAAAAGAGAAACTGTTTATTATATATCATCCAGACCTGTCATCCCTCAACAAGCGCAGTGAAATCATATCAACATGCCGTCACAGATGGAAACACCTCCTAGGTAACACATGAGCCAATCACCACGCCCCTACGCCTGCCTGTACCCACCCACTCTGTGCCCTATACAAACCATTGTATGTTAATGCTTTCATTAAAATCTCCTGATGATTGAGGGAACCCCTCATGAAACAGTTCTGTCGAGATGAAGTAATCTTGTGATTTTTCCCACACATACATATTGCGCTCTAACACGGTATTGAGCAGTATATATATATATATATATATATATATATATATACATATTGCATTCTATTTTAGTTACTTTGAATTTACAACCCCTGGCATGGTTTTGTACGGTTTTTATACTGTTTTGTACTGTTTTTATACTTACTTTGATTATTATTTTCAACTGTTTTTAAATGTTGAAATTTATAAATAAAGGTTTATAAAAAAAGATGTTTTTAAATGTGCAGTTAATCATGTGACCGCCTGGCTCTGTTTGATTGGTGAAACAGAGTCAAACATCACCAGTGACTGTATTTGATTGGTGAAACGCAGGCATGTGATAGATCCTACTTTGAAGGTCTGTCTGACAAACCAAAACAAACAAAGCGTGCATTAACGGATCGATAAGAATCAGTAGCGAGTAGCGAGCTGAATGTAGATAAATGGAGCGGAGTAAAAGTGGCATTTCTTCTCTATAAATATACTAAACTAAAAGTAAAAAGTATGTTGCATAAAACTACTCTTTGAAGTACAATTTACCCCAAAAGTTACTCAAGTAAATGTAGCGCGTTACTACCCACCTCTTCCCCCTCTACCTCAAAGAACTGCTCACCCCCAAATCCTCCACACGGCTAACCTCCTCCAACATTCGAGGACAAAGCTACGAATAATGGCTTTCCCAGTCCGTGGAACGCTCTCCCTGACCACCTTAGGGTACAACAGACTGTGAATGCTTTTAAAAAAAGGCTTAAAAACTCAAGTAGATGTAACGGAGTAAATGTAGCGCGTTACTACCCACCTCTGCTGACAGAATAGTGCTGCTGGGGTCTTGATGAGAGTGCGGAAATGAGACCACGTCACACCGGTTCTCAAATCCATTCACTGGCTTCCTGTTCTACTCAGGATTGAATACAGAGTCTCCCTACTAACCCACCAGTGCCGCCATGGAAATGCCCCCCCCCCTCTACCTCAAAGAACTGCTCACCCCCAAATCCTCCACACGGCTAACCTCCTCCAACATCCGAGGACAAAGCTACGAATAATGGCTTTCCCAGTCTGTGGAACGCTCTCCCTGACCACCTTAGGGTACAGCAGACTGTGAATGCTTTTAAAAAAGGCTTAAAAACTCAAGTAGATGTAACAGAGTAAATGTAGCGCGTTACTACCCACCTTTGCCTGCGACATGTTTCCAAAAAAGCTGGCACAAGTGGCAAAAAAGACTGAGAAAGCTGAGGAATGCTCATCAAACGCTTATTAGGAACATCCCACGGGTGAACAGGGTAATTGGGAAAAGGTAGGTGCCATGGTTGGGTATAAAAGCAGCTTCCATGAAATGCTCAGACATTCACAAACAAGGACGGGGCGAGGGTCCCCACTTTGCCAACTTCACTGGTGTCAAACTTCGACTTGGTCTTGGGTTGTTTTCCCGAGGTGCGAAGCGAATGGAGTGGAGGTAAAAACATCTTTTTATTTTAACACTCGAAAGGAATAAACAAAAAGCGCGCACGAGGGCGGATGTACAAAAACTGGGCTATTAAACAAAAGACTAGCACAGAGGCTATAACTATAAACATGAAACAAAAACTTGCACTGTGGCATAAATAACAAGAAAAGGGTATAAGAAAAGCAGCATGGATATCAAGGTGCGTAGCAGGTGATCGAAGGCGTGAAGGAGATGATGTTGCCAGACTGACTACCTGGCAACTGTGGCTTAAATAATGAACATGATAAGTGCAAGCAGGTTTGAGACAAGAAAACAGGGGCGGGACATGAAGACAAGGTGAAAATTAATGAGTTGGCATGCTAACGAAAACAAACCAGGCAGTGCAAAACAGGAACTGAGTGTCCGAAACAACAAAACCGAACATGACCGAAACAAAACATGATGTTGTGTATCGTTTTCCTGTCTTCTCCGTATTGCTTTTGTGTTATTTTTCCTCCATCCGTTAGTTCCAACTAGGCACACCTGCGACTACTCACTGCTCGGCTCTATTTAAGTCCACCCCAGTCGGCTGCTCCTCGCCGGTTCATGATTCCTGTGCTTTCCATGCTCAACTCGCATCCAACCAACTCGGTACCTTCCTTCTCCTTTCTTATCACCATTCCTTACTTCTGGTGTTTTTGTTCCCTAGTTCCTGTTGGACCCGTTCTTCCTTCGGTCAACGCCCCCAGGTTCTTTGATGACACATAAGCTGGTTTTAAATCAATCAGAGACAGAGGTTGCTCATTTTTCTATTTTATTACCAAAGCGCCTTGGGAGATCAATCGAGATTTCAACATTTCAAAGCTCGGTCCGAATCGATCTAATCCTAAAATGGCAGTTTCTCCCTCCTCACTCACTCTCACCCGCCCCTCTTCTTCTCCTCCCTACCTTGGACAGTTGAGATAACAGATTGTTATGTCTTCATTCACACATTCCAAATTCAAGGTCTATGTAAAGGGCTACACTTTAGCTGTTCTAAAATCTGACTAGGGAATAAAAAGACGAACCAAATCCAACATCCCCCAGTAAGCGAGAGAAGTTTTTGTCGAACCTGTTGCCGACCATCGAGAGTCCTCCTTCAGTTTAGTCCCCTTCCATGGTGTGCGCTTTTGCCCCATCGCCTTGAGTTATCCTTTTGAACTTATTAAAGACAATCTTCTTTTGTGATTCAACTCCGCCTCTGGTCTCTGCATCTTGGGATCCGATCCTTACTCAAGACATAACACATGATCCATAGGCGTGACAACTGGTTTTATAAATAGTCCTGGTTTTGGGGTCGAGGGAAGCCTCAGCAACACGGCCGCGATTTACCTGTTGGACCTTGCCAATAAAACATTCCGGAGAGGAATACAAACTGCTGCAGATGAACTCCATTTACTCCACAGATTGAGTACAAACGTTTCCTTGGGTTTAATTATAGCCCGCCTTGCCCAAGGGAAGGGGAGCGAGATCTTGTTTACAGGGAAATTCGCATTCGCCGACACATCCCCGCTAGTTGATCATTAAAAAGGGTAATAAATGCTCCCGCTGAAGCTGCGGGTACTTAATGGAGAGTACTGGCGTATTGTTGCCGGGCGGCTCGGGGGAGGAAGTGATTAGTCGGCTTTGTATTCAACGTGTCGGCCGACCCAAATAAAATGAGGCAAGTCGGACGCTAACAAAGGAGATTTATGCTCACAAATCCTCCGTTTGTTGGACTTGATGAGTTCGCTCCCGCCAAAGTAATGGAGACCTTCCCACTTTCATTTGTTTGTGTAAGGAAACTCCCCCACAGCTGAAGTGTGGCACACAGAAAAGTGAGCATCGGTCAAAGAGCTAGTTCATTTTTGACTAACACACAGAGGTGGGTGGAGAAGCCAGAAATTGTACTCAAGTAAGAGTACTTTTACTTTAGAGATTTATTACTCAAGTAAAAGTAAGGAGTTGTCACCCAAATATTTACTTGAGTAAAAGTAAAAAGTATGTTGTGAAAAAACTACTCAAGTACTGAGTAACTGATGAGTAACCTGTTTGTTTAATAATGCACAAAAACATAAAAATAGCAATGAACAAATTCATAGCCAGGAATATCTCTTAAGCAACTAAAACAATAATATATATTAAATAATAATACATTCAAATAAAAAAATTAAGGCAAATTGAGCCACAATAACTTAACAGCACCACAGGCTCAGTAGGCATTTATTGATTGATTAAAACTTTTATTATTAGATTGCACAGTACAGTACATATTCCGTACAATTGACCACTAAATGGTAACACCCCAATAAGTTTTTCAACGTTAATCAATTACTTAGTAAATGACCAAGTCGAGGTGATCTACCTCATATATACATACACACACATATTATATATATATATATATATATATATATATATATATATATATATATATATATATGCAGTATATAATTTATAGTTTTTTATTTTGCCGTTTTTGTTGAAATGTTAAAGGTGTTTGAATGAATATACATGCATGTTTAACATATAGATTCCTATCTTTCATGAAGACAAGAATATAAGTTGGTGTATTACCTGATTCTGATGACTTGCATTGATTGGAATCAGACAGTATAGTGCTGATAATGTCCACGTTTTCAAATGGAGGAGAAAAAAAGTTCCTCTTTTCTGTCTAATACCATGTAGCGGTATAGCTCAGTTGGTAGAGTGGCCGTGTCAGCAATTTGAGGGTTGCAGGTTCGATTCCCGCTTCCGCCATCCTAGTCACTGCCGTTGTGTCCTTGGGCAAGACACTTTACCCACCTGCTTCCAGTGCCACCCCCACTGGTTTAAATGTAACTTAGATATTGGGTGTCACTATGTAAAGCGCTTTGAGTCATTAGAGAAAAGCGCTATATAAATATAATTCACTTGATATGAAACTCATTGGTTTTTGGCATCTTATTTGTCCAGCTTCCATATTGGTTTTTATACACTTTACAAGAAATAAATTGGCGGCAAACTCCGTAGCTTGCTCGCTTGTTTGCGCTGACTTTCGGAGACTCTTATTTTGTTAGCGCAGGCGCGATGGAGCGGCGCTTTTATTGTGAAGACAGGAACTGTGCGATCAGTCTTTAGGCTTTTGACGGGAAGTACGATTGAAATAAAAAGTGTCTTTTTTTCCTTTACACTTTTGATTGATTGATTGAAACTTTTATTAGTAGATTGCACAGTACAGTACATATTCCGTACAATTGACCACTAAATGGTAACACCCCCATAAGTTTTTCAACTTTTTTTAGGTCGGCTTCGACGTGTGACGGTCACGTGACCGCCTGGTTTTGTTTGATTGGTCCAACGTCATTTGATTGGTGAAACGCAGGCATGCGTAGTTCCTACTTTGAAAGCGTGTCTGACAAAATCAAAACAAACAAAACGTGCATTAACAGATCGATAAAAAAAAAAAAAAAGCAGCGAATAACTAGCTGATTGTAGATAAATGGAGCGGAGTAAAAGTAGCGTTTCTTCTTTATAAATATACTCAAGTAAAAGTAAAAGTATGTTGCATAAAAACTACTCTTAGAAGTACAATTCATCCCAAAAGTTACTCAAGTAGATGTAGCGCGTTACTACCCACCTCTGCTAACCCACCATATTTTGGCGCTATTATTCAACGCCACAACGGATCCCTTCTACAAACCCCGTTTCCATATGAGTTGGGAAACAGTGTTTGATGTCAATAAAAATAGAATACAATGATTTGCAAATCCCAAAGTGGAGGAGTTCAAGTACCTAGGAGTCTTGTTCACGAGTGAGGGAAGAGTGGATCGTGAGATCGACAGGCGGATCGGTGCGGCGTCTTCAGTAATGCGGACGTTGTACCGATCCGTTGTGGTGAAGAAGGAGCTGAGCCGGAAGGCGAAGCTCTCAATTTACTGGTCGATCTACGTTCCCATCCTCACCTATGGTCATGAGCTTTGGGTCATGACCGAAAGGATGAGATCACGGGTACAAGCGGCCGAAATGAGTTTCCTTCTCTCCCTTAGAGATAGGGTGAGAAGCTCTGGTCAGGATGCCACCCGAACGCCTCCCGAGGGAAGTGTTTAGGGCACGTCCAACCGGTAGGAGGCCACGGGGAAGACCCAGGACATGTTGGGAAGACTATGTCTCCCGGCTGGCCTGGGAACGCCTCGGGATCCCCCGGGAAGAGCTAGACGAAGTGACTGGGGAGAGGGGAAGTCTGGGTTTCCCTGCTTAGGCTGCTGCCCCCGCGACCCGACCTCGGATAAGCGGAAGATGATGGATGGATGGATGGGAATTTCACGACGGGATTTGTTGCACAGGTGGCATCCTATAACAGTTCCACGGCCCATTCTTTCACAAATGTTTGTAGAAACAGTCTCCATGCCTGAGTGCTTGATTTGATACACCGGGCCAAGTGATTAGGACACCTGGTTCTCATCATTTGGATGGCTGGCCAAGTACTTTTGGCAATATATTGTATTTCTGATTCTGATTCTAAAAATGTGCCGTATGGAAACAGACCTAAGCGGAAGAAGATGGATGGATGGATTTGCAAATCCTTTTCAACCCATATTCAGTTGAATGCACTGCAACAGGGGTGTCAAATTCAAATACAGTGAAGTGAAGTGAATTATATTTATATAGCGCTTTTCTCTAGTGACTCAAAGCGCTTTACATAGTGACACCCAATATCGAAGTTACATTTAAACCAGTGTGGGTGGCACTGGGAGCAGGTGGGTAAAGTGTCTTGCCCAAGGACACAACGGCAGTGACTAGGATGGCACAAGTGGGAATCGAACCTGCAACCCTCAAGTTGCTGGCACGGCCACTCTACCAACCGAGCTATGCCACCGAGTGGGTCAAAATTCAAAACGGAACAAAGCCGCGGGCCGAGGTTGAACAAATGAACCTTTTAATAGGGACCCAAACTAGTTTTGCATGAAATATTGAACAAGCAAGGCTTATATAACTTTAGTGACATGCAGAATCCAGTTTCAAATAATAATAATAATTAAAAAAATATCAAATAAAATTTAAATAAAAATGGTATGCCTTTTTTTCTATTTGCAATCTTCTGAGGTAAATATCAATTTTTTTTAATTTGAAAATAAAATAACAATAATGAATGAACCAAACATTCAAGCCTTGAAGTAGCATGAATAAAACGTTAATTATTGGTCACTTTGCTGGAAGTTTCCCGGAAGAGTTAGTGCCGCAAGGGGTTCCGGGTATTTGTGCTGTTGTGTTACGGTGCGGATGTTCACCCGAAATGTGTTTGTCATTCTTGTTTGGTGTGGGTTCGCATATTTTTAAAAGTGCTAAAGTTGTTTATACGGCCCCTCTCAGTGTGACCTGTATGACTGTTGACCAAGTATGCCTTGCATTCACTTGTGCGTGTGTGTAAAAGCCACACATATTATGTGACACGCTGTTAGTATGGAGGAAAAGCGGACGCTAAAGGCAGTGCCTTTAATGCACGCCCCCAATATAGTTGTCCAGGTGGAAATCGGTAGAAATTGGGGAGAATGGTTGCCCCGGGAGATTTTCGGGAGGGGCACCGAACTTCGGGAGTCTACCGGGAAAATTAGGAGGGTTGGCAAGTATGAGTATTAGCGGTGAATGCGGTGTTACAGACGCTGTATAACACCGGCGGGCCAGCTCTAATGCTAAATTGATATTGCCTCAAGGGCCACATTAAATTACACGGTGGGCCCCAGATTTGGCCCGCGGGCCAGAGTTTGACACCCATGCACTACAAAGACAAGATATTTGATGTTCAAACTCAAACTTAATTTTTTTTTTTTTTTGCAAATAATAATTAACTTAGATTTTCATGGCTGCCACACGTGCCAAAGTAGTTGGGAAAGGGCATGTTCACGACTGTGTTACATCGTGTGGAGAGGCGGAGCCGACGGAGCGGCAGGGCAAGCTGGGAGCGACCCTACAAGCGAGATCAGGTGCGTGGCTCAGGTACCGGGAGACAATTAACGTATCCCCTCTCAGCGTATAAAAGGGATGAAGGAGGAGAGAACGAGGCAGAACGCAGCAGTGCGTGAAGAGCAAGAGCGACAGAGAGCAGACGACGACGACGACGGCGGCTGAAAAGCGAACGAGCAGCGGAGGAAGCCGCTGAAAAGTGACCTGACCTACACTGGGGTTTATTGCAAAACAAACAAGAGTCAAACCTGCTCAAGCAAGATGTCCTTCCTTGGTGGTCCATTGAACCCGCACGACAGTGAGCAACGGTCACGATCACTTTTTCTTTTGACAACACTCAATAAACGTTTGGGAACTGAGGAAAGTAATTGTTGAAGCTTTGAAAGTGGAATTCTTTCCCATTCTTGTTTTATGTAGAGCTTCAGTCGTTCAACAGTCCGGGGTCTCCGCTGTCGTATTTTACGCTTCATAATGCGCCAGACATTTTCCATGGGAAGTACCCACACTCTTTTTTTTTACGAAGCCACGCTGTTGTAACACGTGCTGGATGTGGCTTGGCATAGTCTTGCTGAAATAAGCAGGGGCGTCCATGAAAAAGACAGCCCTTAGATGGCAGCATATGTTGTTCCAAAAGCTGTATGTACCTTTCAGCATTAATGGTGCCTTCACAGATGTGTAAGTTACCCATGCCTTGTGCACTAATGCACCCCCATACCATCACAGATGATGGCTTTTCAACTTTGCGTGGATAACAGTCTGGATGGTTCACTTCCCCTTTGGTCCAGCTGACACGTTGTCGAATATTTCCAAAAACAATTTGAAATGTGGACTCGTCAGACCACAGAACACTTTTCCACTTTGCATCAGTCCATCTTAGATGATCCCGGGCCCAGAGAAGCCGGCGGCGTTTCTGGATGTTGTTGATAAATGGCTTTTGCTTTGCATAGTAGAGCTTTAACTTGCACTTACAGATGTAGCAACAAACTGTATTTAGTGACAGTGGTTTTCTGAAGTGTTCCTGAGCCCATGTGGTGATATCCTTTAGAGATTGATGTCGGTTTTTGATACAGTGCCGTTTGCGGGATGGAAGGTCACGGTCATTCAATGTTGGTTTCCGGCCATGCCGCTTACGTGGAGTGATTTCTCCAGGTTATCTGAACCTTTTGATGATATTATGGAGCGTAGATGTTGAAATCCCTAAATTTCTTGCAATTGTACTTTGAGAAACGTTGTTCTCAAACTGTTTGACTATTTGCTCACGCAGTCGTGGACAAAGAGGTGTACCTCGCCCCATCCTTTCTTGTGAAAGACTGAGCATTTTAGGGGAAGCTGTGTTTTTATACCCAATCATGGCACCCACCTGTTCCCAATTAGCATGCACACCTGTGGGATGTTCCAAATAAGTGTTTGATGAGCATTCCTCAGCTATTTTATTTGATACATGGTAAAATCATAAGTGTGACCAGTAGATGGCAGTCACACATAAGAGACAGGTATAGACTGCAATATGATGGCAGTCACACATCAGAGATAAGTGTAGACTGCAACATGACTCAAGTAAACAACACCAAAATAATATGTGTTCCATTGAAAATATAGAACATAACACATTGCGCTCAAACATCTATTAACATGTTTTAGTCGGACTTACAGAATAGTCCTAATAAGAGTGCAGAAATACGACTACGTCACATCGGTTCTCAAATCCCTTCACTGGCTTCATGTTCCACTCAGTATTGTATACAGAGTCTCCTTACTAACCCACCAGTGGTTCCATGGAAATGCCCCCCTGTACCTCAAAGAACTGCCCACCCACAAATCCTCCACACGGCTAACCTCTTCCAACATCCGACGACAAAGCTACGAATAATGGCCTTCCCAGTCTGTGGAACGCTCTCCCTGACCACCTTAGGGCACCACAGACTGTGAATGTTTTCAAAAAAGGCTTAAAAACCCTTCTTTTAAAAAAAAATATTTTTTTCGATAAATGCATGCTAGCTCTAGCTATTAGGCTGTTCTAGTTTTTTTGTTTTTATTATCTTTTTATTTTTTAATTCACTGTAGCACTTTGAGGTTATTTGCTCAATGTAAAGTGCTTTTACAAATACAATCCACTATTGAGCTCTTAGTCGCCATTGTTGACAACTACGTGATTATTAAGTTACTTTTGTTCAGACATCATCGAAACATGATCCACAGCAATGGAGCCGATGCATAGTTCCCAGGTGCTGTCTCCTCGGATTTAATCCCGGGGTGGCGGATGAAGACTCTCAGCCAGGCACTACAATAACTGGCTGTGCGGTAAGCGATTTTTACACCGGGGTTTTTATCTCTACAAACAGAAACGAGGAAGCGCGGCAGAGCCAACAAACGACGCTCGGCGAGACCGAGGGAGTGCATGAATTTGCATCCCTGTGGTTTCCTTTCCAAAATCACAAGGCCCCCTAGCACATTCCGTCACGTATTGTGCGTACTGGACCTGCTTTGCATGATGTATGTGACCACTCCTTTTTGAGGCGGCCTCAGCGATGTTGACTGCGGAACTCCTGAATAAATAGTGGGACGCGGGAGCCGTACTTTAGAGCGTAGTGACTAAGTGTGCAGCTCCATACGTTCTCCTCATGAGCTAAATTGAACTCTGTCTTGGCATGATTCCTTGCTTCTTGTCTGTTTAATAGATGGCATCAGTGTTTGAACTGATGACATCTACTACAAGTTTGACACCCGTGTCTTAGACCATGAATTGATTAACGTGGACCCCGACTTAAACAAGTTGAAATACTTGTTCAGGTGTTACCATTTAGTGGTCAATTGTACGGAATATGTACTGAACTGTGCAATCACTAATACAATTTTCAATCAATTAATCAATCAATCAATCAGACGCATGTAAAAAAGTTGTTTAGTGGTAAATTAACCACATTTGCATAAAATAATGTTAACCAACTATTAACCTGTGTATGTTATTCATGTTTAAATAGCCTTAACTGCAAATGAATATCAGCTCCAAATATCTGTTACCTTGACTACTAATAATCGGTATCGTTGTGAAAAACAAACATATTGGTGGAGCTCTAATACTCTCTAAAAGTCCCGTTACAGAGTCCTAAAAGAGAGAAGTGTTCATCAACTCACAATCAGCATCTCTTCCAGACTGGGGCCAATCAGGGTCGGATCCCACAAAGCAAGTCCTCAAAAGCGGTCCAAAGGCCAGCGAGGCCTCCATTCTTCATGAGCAACTCTCCCACTGTCAATCAGAAGCAGGGAATTCTTCCTTCTTTCTTTCTTTTTTTTTTGCTCCTTTTTTCCCCCCCCCTCGTTTTGTTTCCTCTGAAAATGGTTGCTGAGTCGCAGAGGGGGGAAACCGAGGCACACTGGACTCTTTGTCCCTCTGAAGAAGTGGACTCCTTAAGAGTCTACGGACGCATGTTTGCCATCCGCTCCCTCCGGGAAACGGGCGAGCTTGGGATTCACCGGCTAGAGAACGTCACGTTCAATTATGCCGTGGCTGGAGTTCACACATCTCTGAGGACTATTGACAAGTTGTTTTTTTGGTGGGACTTCCTCTATGTGGACAAAAAACATGGAGGTGGTCCCCGCTTTGCACGTCCAACAACTTCCAATTGTCAGGCTTGCCACTGACAGTTTGTTTGTGTTTTAGTTCTTCCTCTGTGTGTTTAGTATTTCCTGTCCTTAGTTCCTGTCAGCACTCTTATTTTGGTTCAGCTTCCTGTTTGTCTCCCTAAGTGCTTTGTTTCCCCCTCAGCTGCGACTGATTGGCACCTGGCCACACCTGGTGTCAATCAGCCCGCTCCTATTACTAACTATCAGTAGAAGCATTTAAGTCTCACCTTAAAACTCATTTGTATACTCTAGCCTTTAAATAGACTCCCTTTTTAGACCAGTTGATCTGCCGTTTCTTTTCAGTCCGATCCGGTGGCCATGTACTGCTCGCCTGTGTATCGGCTGGGGACATCTCTGCGCTGCTGATCCGCCTCCGCTTGGGATGTTTTCCTGCTGGCTCCGCTGTGTACGGGACTCTCGCTGCTGTGTTGGATCCGCTTTGGACTGGACTCTCGCGACTGTGTTGGATCCATTATGGATTGAACTTTCACAGTATCATGTTAGACCCGCTCGACATCCATTGCTTTCCTCCTCTCCAAGGTTCTCATAGTCATCGTTGTCGCCGACGTCCCACGGGTGTGAGTTTTCCTTGCCCTTATGTGGGCCTACCGAGGATGTCGTAGTGGTTTGTGTTGTGGTTTGTGCAGCCCTTTGAGACACTAGTGATTTAGGGCTATATAAGTAAACATTGATTGATTGATTGATTGATTTGTAGCTGCTTTGTCTTCCAGTCAGTGCTGGATTATTGTCTTGTCGATGTCACTTCTTGTCACTCTTGTCATGTATTACCGCTCCTGTCGTGTTGTACCGTGTCATGTCTTTGCGGCGTAGCGGTAAGCTATATTTGTTAGATGTTTGTAGGCTTACTGTTTTTTGTTCCCTGCTTCCAGTTTGTTTTCATATTACAAGTACGACTTCTGTTTAGACCCTTTTTGTTTTTGCTAACTTCCATGTTAAGCTCCTTTTATTTTCTAGCTCCCATGCTAGCTCCCTTAGTTTGTTATCCGCCTCGTGCGCGCTTTGTGTCAGTACCCTTTTGTTTGTTCTAGTTCAATTTTTTTAATTAAATCAAGTTTTCTCACTCCATGCCTGCCCCCATCTTTGCATCTTGGGGTTCGTCACCAACTAACTCTGACACCAATCTTCCGTGAATTTTTTCCCATTGCTGTCCATTTCCTTGACTTGATAGTCCCAAGTTTAGTATTTTTTTTAGGGGTGCACAATAGATATTGAGGAATTATGACATCATAACAACAACAACAGCCACAAATACTAGGGCGAGCCAAAAATAGAACAGAAAAATAGCTCAAACTAGGATGCATGTATCTGAAAAAAAAAAGGCTTTAGTTAGGTCTGGGCGAAAATGAGGACTCAGGTGCAGAAGCGTGACAATTGCACCTCCGCACGGCTGCAATCAATCGGAAATCAGCATACCTGCCTGGGATGAACGAGCTGCCTTCTTAAGCCCGCACAACCTGCCATGCCGTGCCGGAGTATTGTCTTCTGTGCCTTTTTAAGCATCCTGTGTCCGGCTTCCATCCCCCAAACTCGCTGTTCCCCCGTGACTTCCGTGTTTCCGTTGTGTCTGATGTTCCTGTTGTCTTCCCGCAGCACTTCCTGTTTTCCTCCTGTCATCCCCCTGTTGTTCCCCTTGCCTGCCGGACTGCCCTTTTGGTTTCTCGACCGCCACCTCCCCTCAGTCCTTAGTAAAACACAACAATGGATTCTCTGGTGTCTGTTACCGTCACCTCCCCTCAGTCCTTAGTAAAACACAACAATGGATTCTCTGGTGTCTGTTACCGTCACCTCCCCTCAGTCCTTAGTAAAACACAACAATGGATTCTCTGGTGTCTGTTACCGTCACCTCCCCTCAGTCCTTAGTAAAACACAACAATGTATTCTCTGGTGTCTGTTACCGTCACTTCCCCTCAGTCCTTAGTAAAACACAACAATGGATTCTCTGGTGTCAGTTACCGTCACCTCCCCTCAGTCCTTAGTAAAACACAACAATGGATTCTCTGGTGTCTGTTACCGTCACCTCCCCTCAGTCCTTAGTAAAACAAAACAATGGAACTCTGGTGTCTGATACCGTCACCTCCCCTTAGTCCTTAGTAAAACACAACAATGGATTCTCTGGTGTCTGTTGCCGTCACCTCCCCTCAGTCCTTAGTAAAACACAACAATGTATTCTCTGGTGTCTGTTACCGTCACTTCCCCTCAGTCCTTAGTAAAACACAACAATGGATTCTCTGGTGTCTGTTACCGTCACCTCCCCTCAGTCCTTAGTAAAACACAACAATGTATTCTCTGGTGTCTGTTACCGTCACCTCCCCTCAGTCCTTAGTAAAACAAAACAATGGAACTCTGGTGTCTAATACCGTCACCTCCCCTTAGTCCTTAGTAAAACACAACAATGGATTCTCTGGTGTCTGTTGCCGTCACCTCCCCTCAGTCCTTAGTAAAACACAACAATGTCCCCATGAAGAAGGATAAAAACAAAGTGGTTACGGGGAAATATCACTCAAAGGAAGACAAGGAACTGCTACAACGCACAAAATGTGCTTTGGCCCGAAAAAGCTTGAAAAACACTGAATTAGGGGACCTTTGAAAAATAATTTGGTCCAATCTAAACCTTGTTACCTGTTCTCTCTCAGAGTTTTGTGTTTTTTTTAAACAGGCTAAAGTCTGGCCTAAAAATAAAAGTCTCTCAGCCGCGCGTCAATTATCTGACAAGTGCATCAGTCGGAGGCAGACGGCAAGAAAAGTCATCTCTGGAAATCACTTAGCAGCCGCAGCTCGCCTCATTAGTCGGATGTTTCCCTTTTTACACTCCATCTCATGCTTGACGCCGCCATGCATCACATACCTTCGCCGCGAGCGCCAGGAATGCACGCTTCACACCGAGCCACCGGTGAAAATATTTTGCTTTTCTGCCTGACTTCTCAGAGTATTAGTCTGAATTAACATTCCTCGACAGCGGACCAGCCCGGAAGGCGGGGGTCGCTGACAGCCACGATGCAGGATGATGACTTATTAACTCATCGCTGGCGTGTTGACCATATATTATTCACAGGTGTGATGATTCAAAGGCGGGTTTGTGGGGGGGTTGAACCGTGGAAGGGTTCTCTCACGGATCTCGAGGGTACCATGCCTGCGGGGGGTCTTGTCTCAGTTCTGTTCTTCAGAGTGTGCAAGATAAAAAAAAAAAAAGGCTTGTCGGGGTATTTAAAAGAGATTTCTGGCAAAGTAGGAAACTGTTTCTTGAACGCAAGAACGCTTACATACTAATTAATGAGGGTGGAACGGTACACAAAAATTTTGGTTCGGTACATACCTGGGTTTAGAGGTCACGGTTCGGTTCGTTTTTGGTACAGTAAGAAAACAACAAAATATAAATTTTTTTGACTTACTTATAAGACTTTTTTTGAGGGCGTCCGTTTTGGTGTCCAAGTAGAAATAGTGCGAGTTTTGGGGAAAATTGTCTCAAGGTCTGAAGATGAAATCCCCTGAACATATACAGTATACATATACACATATATATGCATACATACATATACATATACATACACATATACATACACACATATATATATATATATATATATATATATATATATATGTATATATATATATATATATATATATATATATATACATATATATATATATATATACATATATGTGTGTGTGTGTCTATATGTATATGTATATATATATATATTTATATATATATATCTATATATATGTATATGTTTTTATATGTATATATGTGTTTGCATATATGTATATATACAAATATATATATATATATATATATATATATATACATATATATAAATATATATATATACGTGTATATGTATATATGTGTATATATGCATATGTATATGTGTGTTTATGTATATATATATATATATATATATATATATATATATATATACATATATATAAATACGTGTATATGTATATATGTGTATATATGCATATGTATATGTGTGTTTATGTATATATATATAGATATAAATATATATATATACATATATAGGTGTGTGTGTATATGTATATATGCGTATGTATGTATGTGTTTATATGTATGTATATATAAATATATATATATACATATATATATATATATTTGCATATATGTATATATGTGTATACGCGTATGTATATATGTGTTTATATGTATATATGTGCCCTGTATATATGTATATATGTATATATGTGTATGTATATATGTGTTTATATGTACTGTGTATATGTGTCCTGTGATGAGGTGGCGACTTGTCCAGGGTGTACCCCGGCTTCCGCCCGATTGTAGCTGAGATAGGCGCCAGCGCCCCCCGCGACCCCGAAAGGGAATAAGTGGTAGAAAATGGATGGATGGACATATATGTGTGTGTGTGTCTATATGTATATATATATATATATATATATATATATATATATATATATATATATATATAAATATATATATATATATGTTTTTATATGTATATATGTGTTTGCATATATGTATATATACAAATATATATATATATATATATATATATATATATATATATATATATATATGTGTTTGCATATATGTATATATACAAATATATATATATATATATATATATATTTATATATATATATACATATATATAAATATATATATATATATATATACGTGTATATGTATATATGTGTATATATGCATATGTATATGTGTGTTTATGTATATATATATAGATATAAATATATATATATACATATATATGTGTGTGTGTATATGTATATATGCGTATGTATGTATGTGTTTATATGTATGTATATATACATATATATATATACATATATATATATATATTTGCATATATGTATATATGTGTATACGCGTATGTATATATGTGTTTATATGTATATATGTGCCCTGTATATATGTATATATGTGTATGTATATACTGTATGTGTTTATATGTACTGTGTATATGTGTCCTGTGATGAGGTGGCGACTTGTCCAGGGTGTACCCTGCCTTCGGCCCGAATGCAGGTGAGAAAGGCTCCAGCAAAATCAGAAATGATCGGTATCGGTTTCAAAAACAAAATGTTTGCCTTTTTAAAAACACCGCTGTGCAGGTTGGTACACGGACGTAGGGAGAAGTACAGAGCGCCAATAAACCTTAAAGGCACTGCCTGTGCGTGCCAGCCCGATCACATAATACCTACGGCTTTTCACACACACAAGTGAATGCAGTGCATACTTGGTCAACAGCCATACAGGTCACACTGAGGGGTGGCCGTATAAAACAACATTAACACTGTTACAAATAAGCCTGTGAACCCACACCAAACAAGAATGACAATCCGCGGCCGTTGTGTTTTACCTACCAGGCTGTCCACGCCGCCCAGCGTGTTGTTGGCGTTGTACAGGGAGTAGGTCAGCTGGTACACGCCGTCGTTGGTCTCGCTGTTGCCGTAGAAACCCACACCAACTGCGACGCTGCAGAGACGGGGGGGGAGAAGGTCACATGTTATGGACTCGGTCATTTGTGTACGTTCGTCACGTACAAACCAGGAGTGGGTTTCAAACTAGCGGAGGGATCAATTTAACTGCTGTGAATTTCTGCGATGATGATTCATCGTGGATCAATATTCCACCGCCGCATTAGTCCTAACAGGACTTTATGACCATGTCTCTTAGTCTGATGGTAAAAAAAATAAGGTATTGCAATATGTCCTCATTTAAAGCACAACCTTCACTGATGAAATGGGTCCCCAGGTGAGGACCGGCAAAAAGCTGCCCAGGAAAAGCCTCAAAGACGCTCAACACTACGAAAAGACTCCACAATCGACTAAATTACCTGCAAAATGTGTTCCCATCTTCCAATGCCGCTATAACGCCAACAGAGGCGATGGTGAGGAGGTAAGGTATCAACCAAAATGATAAATAATACAAACCCCAAAAACGGTGAAGTTGTCACCGCTTCAATGATTCCCAAATCCTTTTCAGCCTATATTCAATCGAATGGACTGCAAATACAAGATATTTAAAGTTGGAACTGGCATACGTTGTTATTAGCTCAGCAACATGTTTCGAAAAAGCTGGCCCGGGTGGCAAAAAAGACTGAGAAATTTGAGGAATGCTCATCAAACACTTATTTGGAACATCCCACAGGTGAACGGGCTAATTGGGAACAGGTGGGCGCCATGATTGGGTATAAAAGCAGCTTCCATGAAATGCTCAGGACGGGGGCGAGGGTCGCCGCTTTGTGAACAAATGCGTGAGCAAATTGCCCAACGGTTTAAGGACATTTCTGGACCAGCTATTGCAAGGAATTTAGGGATTTCGCCATCTTCGAATATCATCATAATATCTTCAGGGAATCTGGAGAAATCGCTGCACGTAAACGGCAATGCCCGTAACTTTCGATCCCTCGGGCGGTACTGCATCACAAAGCGACATCAGTGTGTAAAGGATATCACCACATGGGCTCAGGAACACTTCGGAAAACCACCGTCAGTAAATGCAGTTGGTAGCTACATCTGTAGTGAATTGAAGTGAATTATATTTATATAGCGCTTTTTCTCTAGTGACTCAAAGCACTTTACATAGTGAAATCCAATATCTAAGTTACATTTAAACCAGTGTGGGTGGCACTGGGA
The DNA here is from genome assembly GCF_033978795.1 of Nerophis ophidion. Taxonomy (NCBI): domain Eukaryota; kingdom Metazoa; phylum Chordata; class Actinopteri; order Syngnathiformes; family Syngnathidae; genus Nerophis; species Nerophis ophidion. The sequence continues at coordinate 12,202,359 of NC_084618.1, read as the reverse complement.
GCAGGTGGGTAAAGTGTCTTGCCCAAGGACACAACGGCAGTAACTAGGATGGCGGAAGCGGTAATCGAACCTGCAACCATCAAGTTGCTGGCACGGCCGCTCTACCAACCGAGCTAAACCGCCCCCTGTAAGTGAAAGTTAAAACTCCACCATGCAAAAGCGAAAGCCATTTATCAACAACACCCAGAGACGCCACCGGCTTGGCTGGCCCCGAGCTCATCTGGTCTGACGAGTCTACATTCAAATTTTTGGGGGGAAACTGCGGACGTCATGTCCTCTGGACCCCAGAGGAAAAGAACCTATTGTTCTGGGCGCAAAGTTCAAAAGCCAGCATGTGTGATGGTGAAGTGAATTATATTTATATAGCGCTTTTCTCAAGTGACTCAAAGCGCTTTACATAGTGACACCCAATATCTAAGTTACATTTAAACCAGTGTGGGTGGCACTGGGAGCAGGTGGGTAAAGTGTCTTGCCCAAGGACACAACGGCAAGATGGCGGAAGCGGTAATCGAACCTGCAACCATCAAGTTGCTGGCACGGCCGCTCTACCAACCGAGCTAAACCGCCCCCTGTAAGTGAAAGTTAAAACTCCACCATGCAAAAGCAAAAGCCATTTATCAACATCACCCAGAAACGCCACCGGCTTGGCTGGCCCCGAGCTCATCTGGTCTGACGAGTCTACATTCAAATTTTTGGGGGGAAACCGCGGAAACCGCGGACGTCATGTCCTCTGGACCCCAGAGGAAAATAACCTATTGTTCTAGGCGCAAAGTTCAAAAGCCAGCATGTGTGATGGTGAAGTGAATTGTATTTATATAGCGCTTTTCTCAAGTGACTCAAAGCGCTTTACATAGTGACACCCAATATCTAAGTTACATGCACTGGGAGCAGGTGGGTAAAGTGTCTTGCCCAAGGACACAACGGCAGTAACTAGGTTGGCACAAGCGGGAATCGAACCTGCAACCCTCAAGTTGCTGACACGGCCACTCTACCAATCGAGCTATGCCGCCCCAATGGTATGGGGGTGTATTTGTGCCCAAGGCATGGTATTACGCCTGTGTGGCATGGTGTTGCCGGATTCGATCCCTTCGTGGATGCGTCGAGTATGAACACAACAAAGGTAAGATTTAAGGATTTATTTAACAAACATAAGGAGCTAGAGATCAAAAACACTGGAGCTAAGAGAAGGCAAACATAAGACGCTAGCATGAGAGCTAGGATATACAAAAAAACTAAGACTTGGCACGAAGGACCAATATGTAAAACAAACACAATTAGCATGAGAGCTAAGAATGACAAATGGCTTAGCGTGTAAGCTAGCGAGAAAACACATACCAGTCGTAATGTTGCGTGAAAGCAAGCTAGAGTCCCAGACTGAACACACAAAAGAGGAAGGCTTTTAAAGGGAAGGTGATTATCCGTAGCAGGTGTGCGGGACCGTGAGTAGCAGGTGAAATCAATGTGTAACCATGGAAACGAACAAAACAGGAACTAAGCACGTCAAACAGCAGAGTGATACAACCGATACAACAGCAGAAAGGTACAACGAGGTTTTGGAGCAACATATGTTGCCATCCAAGCAACGTTATCATGGACGCCCCTGCTTATTTCAGCAAGACAATGCCATACCATACCAACTTTATTTATAAAGCCCTTTAAAAACAACCACAGTTGAAGAACAAAGGGCACACAAAAAAAAATAACATTTAAAACAGAAGTAAAAAACAAATTACCCTAAGAACAATTTGTTAAACCGTTAAAAAAAAGTTAAAAACAGTTAAAAAAAGTTAAAAACAGTTAAAAAAAGTTAAAAACAGTTAAAAACAGTTAAAAAAAGTTAAAAGTTAAAAACAGTTTAAAGTCTCATGCTGGGTTAAAAGCCAGTGAATATAAAATGGGTTTTAAGAAGGGTCTTAAAAATAGCCAAAGAAGGGGCCTGTCTCACATGGAGAGGGAGATACCAAGCCACGTATTACAACAGCGTGGCTTCGTAGTAACAGAGTGCCGGTACTAGACTGGCCTGCCTGTAGTCCAGAGATTTAAAATGTGTGGTACAATATGAAGGCTAAAATATCAGAAGGGAGACTGTTTAACATCAAGCAAGAATGGGAAATAATTCCACCTGAAAAGCTTCAAAAGTGTGTCTCCTCAGTTCCCAAACGTTTACTGAGTGTTATTAAAAGGAAAGGCCATGTAACACACTGGTAAAAATGCCTCTATGACAAGGTTTTTTGCAATCTGTTGCTCCCATTAAATTTTAAGTTCAAGATTTTATTTTTTTTTTAAAATAGAGTTTCTGAGTTGCAACGTTAATTATCTTGTCTCTGCAGTCTATTCCATTGAACATAAGTTGAAAAGGATTTGCAAATCATTAGGGACCGATGTCCCTTTGGGACAGAGGACCCTATTGAATTTCTAGCGTTTTATTATTATTATTATTATTATTATTTATTATTATACCGCCGCCTTTTTGAGCTGTAATTTGACCCCTTAACATGCTTCAAAACTCACCAAACTGTTGACACACACATCAGGACTGGCGAAAATTGCAATCTAATAAAAAAACCAAACCCAAAAACTCAAAATTGCGCCCCCTAGGAAGAAAACACAGGCAAAACCGTCTCTAACTTCCAGTAGGAATGTCGTAGAAACATGAAACTAAAACCTCAATGTAGGTCTCAGTTAGACCTATATTTCATACACTGAAACCCCCCCGGCTAAAATCTACAGGAAGTTTGTTATTCCCACTTCAATCAATCAATCAATGCTTACTTATATAGCCCTAAATCACTAGTGTCTCAAAGGGCTGCACAAACCAATACGACATCCTTGGTAGGCCCACATAAGGGCAAGGAAAACTCACACCCAGTGGGACGTCGGTGACAATGATGACTATGAGAACCTTGGAGAGGAGGAAAGCAATGGATGTCGAGCGGGTCCAACATGATACTGTGAAAGTTCAATCCATAATGGATCCAACCCAGTCGCGAGAGTCCAGTCCAAAGCGGATCCAACACAGCAGCGAGAGTCCCGTTCACAGCGGAGCCAGCAGGAAACCATCCCAAGCGGAGGCGGATCAGCAGCGCAGAGATGCCCCCAGCCGATACACAGGCAAGCAGTACATGGCCACCGGATCGGACCGGAACCCCTCCACAAGGGAGAGTGGGACATAGAAGAAAAAGAAAAGAAACGGCAGATCAACTGGTCCAAAACAAAAGTTGGCTAAAAAAATTTCACCTTTTTTCAAACATTATCTCCTCTGAGGCCGTTTGTCTTTTCGGCTTCAAATAAACACAGAAGAGAGATTGAACCCTTCTGAATAAAAGTTCATGACAGAGTTTTAATTGCCACCCCGGTTTGGATTTTATGAGCCCGCAAAGAACCGGTGCGCTGCTGCTTTTGTGCTGATTCCATCACAAAACTGCTTCTAACTCGCTGTAGGACTCTCATACACACATGAAAAAAACCCTCAATGTTGGTCTCACTGAGACCTATAGTTCATACACTGACCACCCCCAACTAAAATCAACAGGAAGTTTGTTATTCCCACTTTAATACAACAGCTGCATTACATTCACCATGCATTACAGTCTAAAAATGGCGGCACCAAGGCGTCCTTATAAAATGCCCGAGCCACTTTACAACTGTTATTACTGATGTGTATACAACTTTTTCTCTGTGTAATAATCCATCCATCCAACTTCTACCGCTTATCCGGGCTTGGGTCCCGTCCGTCGCTGCTCGCAGCTTTAATTTAATTTTGTTTTTATTTACCATTTACACAACTTAATTGGTTTTGGGTTTTGCAGCTCCACCGGTGAACTTGGTATTCCGGTTCAGCGCTCTTCGAAACTTGCGCTCCGCATGTTTTTATTCATGTCAAAGTTGGACGGGAAAAAAAACCCAACACAAACATCATTAACATGCGGGCCCGGTCCGCGCCTTTTGCGTTATGAATACATCAGCAGCAACAACAGTGGCGACGGCAGCCGAGGATCATCATTATTTTAAACAACAACAAGTCTCATTAACGTTTCGCCCGCAGGTAAAAGAGAGCAGCGGATTTGCACCTCGGGGGAGACATGCAGAGCCAAGCGGCGGCGGCGGCGGGGGCGGTCTGTAGCGTGACATCAATCCCGACAGGTACCGCCGAAACAATCCTGTAGACCGTGTGGGAACAAATCGGGCCGTATCGCCCCCTTCAGCTACGACCGTGACGCACTTCGCAGTCATTGGACGTCTTTGTCCCTCTGTCATTGTGCCGACGCTATAAATGTCGAGGCTTTAGCGCGTACTTTGTGTGAACCGTGCAGAGAAACATTAATTTATTCAAGTGGGTCGCCAGAAAGGAACATATTTTTGATTATTTTTAAAATAACAAACAAGGCAATACTGTGGAGAGGCGGCAAGATGGCGGCAAGGAGGCGGAGAATACGAGCGAGCGGCGAGGCGGGATCAGGTGCGTGGATCGCACACCGGGACACAATTAATGTATCTCCTAACAATGTATAAAAAGGGGAGAAGGAGGAAAGAAGGAGGCAGTGCCTGAAGAGCAAGAGCGACAGAGAGCAGACGACGACGACGAAAAGCGACCGGTGAAGGAGCAGTGGAGGAAGGCGCTGAAAAGTGACCCCGACCTACACTGGGGTTTATTGCAAAATAAACAAGAGTCAAACCTGCTCAAGCAAGATGTCCTTCCTTGGTGGTCCATTGAACCTGCTCAAGCAAGCATTTAAGTCTCACCTTAAAACTCATTTGTATACTCTAGCCTTTAAATAGACTCCATTTTTAGACCAGTTGATCTGCCGTTTCTTTTCTTTTTCTCCTACGTCCCACTCTCCCTTGTGGAGGGGGTCCGGTCCGATCCGGTGGCCATGTACTGCTCGCCCGTGTATCGGCTGGGGGCATCTCTGCGCTGCTGATCCGCCTCCGCTTGGGATGGTTTCCTGCTGGCTCCGCTGTGAACGGGACTCTCGCTGCTGTGTTGGATCCGCTTTGGACTGGACTCTCGCGACTGTGTTGGATCCATTATGGATTGAACTTTCACAGTATCATGTTAGATCCGCTCGACATCCATTGCTTTCCTCCTCTCCAAGGTTCTCATAGTCATCATTGTCACCGACGTCCCACTGGGTGTGAGTTTTCCTTGCCCTTATGTGGGCCTACCGAGGATGTCGTAGTGGTTTGAGACACTAGTGATTTAGGGCTATATAAGTAAACATTGATTGATTGATTGATGTCCTTCCTTGGTGGTCCATTGAACCCGCACGACAGCGAGCGACTGGCACCACTACGAACCCCGTTTCCATATGAGTTGGGAAATTGTGTTAGATGTAAATATAAACAGAATACAATGATTCGCAAATCATTTTCAACCCATATTCAGGTGAACGCGCTACAAAGACAACATATTTGATGTTCAAACTGATAAACGTTTTTTTTTGTTTTTTTTTACAAATAATCATTAACTTTACAATTTGATGCCAGCAACACGTGACAAAGAAGTTGGGAAAGGTGGCAATAAGAAGAAGAAAGAAGAAATCCTTTATTTGTCCATTCCAACATGTACAAGACAGGGGGGGTGACATTAAGAGAGGGGGGGGGTAAAAAAATGTCAGTCCAAGGCTAGACCCTCAGGAGGGTCTACACTCTAGTCCTGGGGTCGGGAACCTTTTTGGCTGAGGGAGCCAAGAATCCAAATATTTTAAATATCCATCTATCCATTTTCTACCGCTTATTCCCTTTCGGGGTCGCTGGCGCCTATCTCAGCTACAATCGGGCGGAAGGCGGGGTACACCCTGGACAAGTCGCCACCTCATCGCAGTATTTTAATTTTTTCAACACTGAACACAACTAAACAAGTGCATTTTTAAGTAAGACCACCATTACAAGAGTATAATAAGTCTGGTATTCTTTGTAATAATGTTGATATTCTGAAGCTAACAGTGGAGGGGGCGTGGCCTGCGGGCCTGCAGCGAAGCGGGGTGTTGCCAGGACCGGCCTCGAAATCAGCGACAGGTGCGTAGATGGGCCTTGTTATCTGATCACCTGTCGCTCTGTTATAAGCAGCAGCCGGGAGGAGAGACAGGGTTGGAGCCGCAGCCAGAGCGAGAGCGAAAGAGAAAAAGACAATCGCTGGAAAGCAACTGAAAAATAAAAAAAAATATCGTAACCCTGAAACAGGCTTTCATGTCGGCGCTTGGTGGTCTAAGGAACCCCCAAGGAGGGCAAGGCCTAAAAAAAAACAATAATAAATAAATCATGCAATTTCTTGAACAAGTGCGGTAGAAAAAAGGATGGATGGATTCAAATGCATGAGCATGTTTAATATTTTAAATGTTATTTTTAACATTTTGATTACAAGTGGAATTAGTCATTACTTATCGTGTTAAGCAGTGTCAGCTCAGAAAAAAAGTCTGTGGGCTATAGAGCGTTTTCCGTTCGGGCTCCAGTACTCTGGAATGCCCTCCCGGTAACAGTTCGAGATGCTACCTCAGTAGAAGCATTTAAGTCTCACCTTAAAACTCATCTGTATACTCTAGCCTTTAAATAGACCTCCTTTTTAGACCAGTTGATCTGCCGCTTCTTTTCTTTCTCCTATGTCCCCCCCTCCCTTGTGGAGGGGGTCCGGTCCGATGACCATGGATGAAGTACTGGCTGTCCAGAGTCGAGACCCAGGATGGACCGCTCGTCGGGACCCAGGATGGACCGCTCGCCTGTATCAGTTGGGGACATCTCTACGCTGCTGATCCGCTTGAGATGGTTTCCTGTGGACGGGACTCTCGCTGCTGTCTTGGATCCGCTTGAACTGAACTCTCGCGGCTGTGTTGGAGCCACTATAGATTGAACTTTCACAGTATCATGTTAGACCCGCTCGACATCCATTGCTTTCGGTCCCCTAGAGGGGGGGGGGTTTCCACATCTGAGGTCCTCTCCAAGGTTTCTCATAGTCAGCATTGTCACTGGCGTCCCACTGGATGTGAATTCTCCCTGCCCACTGGGTGTGAGTTTTCCTTGCCCTTTTGTGGGTTCTTCCGAGGATGTCGTAGTCGTAATGATTTGTGCAGTCCTTTGAGACATTTGTGATTTGGGGCTATATAAATAAACATTGATTGATTGATTGATTGATTTATCCGAGAGCCAGATCCGGCTCTAGAGCCATAGGTTCCCCACCCCTGTTCTAGTCCAAGGAAAAACAATCACGTAGCATGGCACACATTAAACATACATATTTGCAAGAGAGGGAGGGGCAGGTTTGAGGAGGCCCGCTGTCTCTCTATAGCGCCGCTCAGCCATCCACAGCCCCAGAGGAGTTAAGCGGTGGTGAAGGTGTTGATTTCAAGGGTGGGGATTATGCGTGCGTATATTAACTTGGGAGAGATGATGAATGTTTTTGTATGACTGAGGCCGATAAAATCCGGTTATAAATGTTAACAAAAGGGAAGATCAAAAGCGTCTATCTTTGAGGAGTCTTCGGGAGATTTTCTTCAGAACAGCCTGTTCCCGTATCAAGGCCATTCAGGGAGTCCAAATCGTTTTCTTCGAGAAGACAAAATAGTGACTTATCTCCTCTGTTGTCCATGCTGGATTTTCTTCGATTCCAATTAATTATTCCTTTCCTGCAAACTTTTCCTAGACGAGATCCATTTTGCGATTGAACTCAGAAATCGCTCCCGCAGCTCGACCCAATCCTTCCATTGCGTTGAACAACCGTCGGGCCCCTTGAGTGGCTGCCATGGTCTTCCGGATTTGTCGATACACCAGAGCAATGCCCAGCCCAATCAGCAAGTGATTACAGCTCCAAATAGGTAGATGTCTTTGAAGTCCTCGATGGAAAGGGCTGAGAGGCACATGATCCTCCATGAGTTCCAGGAGTCCCTCACGTAGCCCCCAACGATGGTTCCATCAGGGCAGCCAGGCACCCCTGAACCCCTTTTCTTGTCGAAAAGACTGTGTCAATTGCGTCAAGAGTCCAGCTGATCATAGTCATATCGAAATTTGGATTAGAGGACAGCGCAAAGAAAGAGGCTTTTAAAAAGTTCAGACAAGGACAAAGACAAAGAGAGCAAGCAGGGAAGGAGAGAACGGAGAGTGCCACCGCCCTCACCGGAGGCTAGAGTGAAAAAAAAATAATAATAATAAAAATAATAAAAAATAATAATAATAATAATAATGAGAATCAGCACCTCCAAGTCCGAGTCCATGGTTCTCGCCCGGAAAAGGGTGGAGTGCCATCTCCGGGTTGGGGAGGAGACCCTGCCCCAAGTGGAGGAGTTCAAGTACCTAGGAGTCTTGTTCACGAGTGGGGGAAGAGTGGATCGTGAGATCGACAGGCGGATCGGTGCGGCGTCTTCAGTAATGCGGACGTTGTACCGATCCGTTGTGGTGAAGAAGGAGCTGAGCCGGAAGGCAAAGCTCTCAATTTACCGGTCGATATACGTTCCCATCCTCACCTATGGTCATGAGCTTTGGGTCATGACCGAAAGGATAAGATCACGGGTACAAGCGGCCGAAATGAGTTTGGGTCTCTCCCTTAGAGATAGGGTGAGAATCTCTGCCATCCGGGAGGAACTCAAAGTAAAGCCGCTGCTCCTCCACATGGAGAGGAGCCAGATGAGGTGATTCGGGCATCTGGTCAGGATGCCACCCGAACGCCTCCCGAGGGAGGTGTTTAGGGCACGTCCAACGGGGAAGACCCAGGACACGTTGGGAAGACCATGTCTCCCGGCTGGCCTGGGAACGTCTCGGGATCCCCCGGGAAGAGCTAGACGAAGTGGCTGGGGAAAGGGAAGTCTGGGTTTCCCTGCTTAGGCTGTTGCCCCCGCGACCCGACCTCGGATAAGCGGAAGAAGATGGATGGATAAATAAATAATGACAAAGTGGAGGAATGCTCATCAATGTCAAGCTTGGACATGGATGGTGTGTGCTCGGGGGGCGGTTTAGCTCGGTTGGTAGAGTGGCCGTGCCAGCAACTTGAGGGTCGCAGGTTCGATTCCCGCTTCCGCCATCCTAGTCAATGCCGTTGTGTCCTTGAGCAAGACACTTGACCCACCTGCTCCCAGTGCCACCCACACTGGTTTAAATGTAACTTGGATATTGGGTTTCACTATGTAAAGCGCTTTGAGTCACTAGAGAAAAGAGCTATATAAATATAATTCACTTCACTTCGACGCAGCGGGGATTACAGGACAAGCCAGGCGTGAATTCAGGTACATGATTCTTTATTTATACACTAAACAGAAAAATAAGTCAACTAAGGGCGCTCACAAGGAGGTATAAAACTTGGCTATAAAATATAAACAGGAAACAAAAACACTTGCTCGATTGGCATGAATGAACTATGAACAAAAACAGCACGATGGCATGACTATAAACAACTAAAACAAAACACTGTGATAAGAAAAGCAGGAGGCAAGGTGCGTGGCAGGTGATCTTGGGCATGGAGAACGAGCAGCATCGGTAAGCAATGCAATGAAGGCAGAAAGCAAATAGCAAAGTTCCCAGGACGAGGACAGAAACAGAATGATATAAATGGCAGCTATGACGATTAGAAACAGGTGTGGGACTGAGGGCTGGGCGGGACTTGGGAGACCAGGTGGAAAGTAATGGGTTGCTATGGAACAACAAAACCAGGAAGTGTAAAACGGGAAACAAGAGTCCAAAAACAAAACAAACATGATCAAAGTTGAAACTGAATTACAGGCATGGCAATCAAACACTTATTTGGGACGTCCCTACAGGTGTGCAGGCTAATTGGGAACAGGTGGGTGCCATGATTGAGTATAAAAACAGCTTCCCCAAAAAAAATGCTCTCTCTTTCACAAGAAAGGATGGGGGCGAGGTACACCCCTTTGTCCACAACTGCGTCAGCAAATAGTCAAAGAGTTTAAGAACAACGTTTCTCAAAGTGCAATTGCAAGAAATTTAGGGATTTCAACATCCACGGTCCATAATATCTTCAAAAGGTTCAGAGAATCTGGAGAAATCACTCCACGTAAGCGGCATTGAATGACCGTGACCTGCGATCCATCTGTATCAAAAACCGACATCAATCTCTAAATGATATCACCACCTGGCCTCAGACACAATTCAGAAAACCACTGTCACTAAAGACAGTTTGTTGCTACATCTGTAAAATAAAGCTCTACTATGCGAAGCGGGCTTCACGGTGGCAGAGGGGTTAGTGGGTCTGCCTCGCAATAAGAAGTTCCTGCAGTCCTGGGATCAAATCCAGGCTCGGAATCTTTCTGTGTGGAGTTTGCATGTCCTCCGGCTTCCTCCCACTTCCAAAGACATGCACCTGGGGATAGGTTGATTGGCAACACTACATTGGCCCTAGTGTGTGAATGTGAGTGTGAATGCTGTCTGTCTATCTGTGTTGGCCCTGCGATGAGGTGGCGACTTGTCCAGGGTGTACACGGCCTTCCGCCCGATTGTAACTGAGATAGACGCCAGCGCCCCCCGCGACCCCAAAAGGGAATAAGCAATAGAAAATGGATGGATATGCAAAGCGAAAGCCATTTATCAACAACATCCAGAAACGCCGCCGGCTTCTCTTATCTTGTCTTTGTAGTGCATTCAATTGAATATGGGTTGAAAAGGATTTGCAAATCATTGTATTCCGTTTATATTTACATCTAACACAATTTCCCAACTCATATGGAAACGGGGTTTGTAGTTGTGACAGTCGCTCGCTGTCGTGCGGGTTCAATGGACCACCAAGGAAGGACATCTTGCTTGAGCAGGTTTGACTCTTGTTTATTTTGCAATAAACCCCAGTGTAGGTCGGGTCACTTTTCAGCGCCTTCCTCCACTGATCCTTCGCCGGTCGCTTTTCGTCACTGAGCAGGCGGCCTAGTAGTTAGGCCGCCTGCTCAGTGGCCGAGTGGTTAGAGTGTCCGCCCTGAGATCGGTGGACTGGCTGAGTCATACCAAAGACTATATAAATGAGACCCCAGTACCTCCCTGCTTGGTATTCAGCATCAAGGGTTGGAATTGGGGGGGTTAAATCACCAAATATTATTCCCGGGCGCGGCCACCGCTGCTGCCCACTGCTCTCCTCACCTCCCAGGGGGAGATCAAAGGGATGGGTCGAATGCAGAGGACTGACAATCATTGGTAACTTGACCAATATCTATTTTTTTTATACGCCACCGGTGCCCTTGGTGCTCCTTTGTCCTTCTGCAGCTTAATCCACAGAGAGCGAGCATCGTGGATCGGGGCAGGCACAACTGTCATGCGATGGCCTTTGGCTAGAACCGATCGAATCAGACAGGTTTATGAAATATTAACATTTTGACCCGAACTGGCAGCCGGGATTCTCCTGAACCCGGGAGAAACCACGTTGCCGTGCTATGTCGTCGGGATTCTTCATGCGTCGTTCATTTTTTTCTGCTTAGGGCCTGAAAATTAAGTGGAACCGCCGCTAAAAGTCCAAACCTTTCGCCGTGGTAATTTCTGGACCTTGGTTTTGTGTTTGTCTGTCCCAGGTCAACTAGCAGCTTCCATTGTCAGGTTGAAACTCTGATGACGTCTATCTATTTTACACAAAAAACAAAAAAAAACAAAGAAACTGGTAGCACTGTTGCATGAATTTTACCGCTAAAAAACAGTGGTGTTGTTTCTCCGTTCCATTCCGTTTATTAGTTTTTTTAGATGCTGTAAAAAAAGTAATTTGTTGACTTAACTGACAGTTTTTAAAGTGAAACTTTGAAATATTTTTTGCAGGGTATGTAAAAAAATATATTTTTAAAATATATATATCTTGATTGGATTATCCAGAGAAGTGAATTATATTTAAATAGCACTTTTCTCTAGTGACTCAAAGCGCTTTACATAGTGAAACCCAATATCTAAGTTACATTCAAACCAGTGTGGGTGGCACTGGGAGCAGGTGGGTAAAGTGTCTTGCCCAAGGACGCAACGGCAGTGACTAGGATGGCGGAAGCGGGAATCGAACCTGCAACCCTCAAGTTGCTGGCACGGCCGCGCTACCAACCGAGCTATGAGAATAGTGCTCGATACCGTGGTAGAGCGCAATATGTAGGTGTGGGAAAAATCACAAGACTACTTTATCTCTACAGAACTGTTTCATGAGGGGTTCCCTCAATCATCAGGAGATTTTTATTTTTTTTTCTCCTGATGATTGAGGGAACCCCTCATGAAACAGTTCTGTAGAGATGAAGTAGTCTCGTGATTTTAGGCATGCATATAAGCATATATATATATATACATACATATATATACATACATATATATATATATACATATATATATATACATACATATATATATATATATACATATATATATATATATATATATATATATACATACATATATATATATATATATATATATATATATATATATATATATATATATATATATATATGTGTGTAGAAAAAACCCACCAACAACATTATGATTTCTTGTCAAAGCGTGGACTTTGTGGTTTGTTTTTCCGGAAGGCAAAGGGAATTTGGCACGGGCAAGACGTGAATGTAAGTACACATTTTATTTTTACACTACAACTACAAAAAAGAAGCAAACAAAAGGCGCGCACAGTGGCGGAGAACAAACTTGACTAATGAAAACAAAACTAGCACAAAGGCAGAACTATGCACAAAAAAACAAAAGACACTAACTGTGGCATTGAACAAACCAAAAACTTACGTGGCATGGGCAGGAGGGAAACTATGGACGGTATGAAGCAGAGTGAATCGAGGTATCGAGGATGATAGATGGTGGTAGAAGGTGATGTTGCCAGACAGAAACAGACAGGCTTAAATAGCAGTGACATGATCAGTGAAAACAGGTGCGAGACATGAGGACAGGTGAAAACTGATGGGTAGTCATGGAAACAAAGTGCAAAAACAGGAACTGAGTGTCCAAAAACAAAACATGATCATACAGACATGACATTTCTACATTTTCAGAATGTGATTATTTTATTTTTAAACAAAGAAAACGATCTGGAGTTGTCTTTATTTTTAAGTTATCCTGCCGTGACTTTACCACTTTGTGGCCCCTCGATCTAAAATGAGTTTGACACCCGTTTCTTCAAGAGCCAAACAATAACTAACTATGTCGGCTTTTCCTTATTTTGGTAACACAGTCAGGCGGCACAGCGATTTTATTCTGAAGGCGAGGACGTGCCAGGACATTTGTAAACAACGCCACTCAGGAAATCAATACTATGCCTTGTTTTTCCGGAAGGCAAAGGAAATTTGGCACGGGCAAGACGTGAATGTAAGTGCATATTTTATTTTTACACTATAACTACAAAAAAGAAGCAAACAAAAGGCGCGCACAATGGCGGAGAACAAACTTGACTAATGGAAACAAAACTAGCACAAAGGCAGAACTATGGACAAAAAACAAAAGACACTAACTGTGGTATTGAACAAACCAAAAACTTACGTGGCATGGGCAGGAGGGAAACTATGGACAGTATGAAGCAGAGTGAATCGAGGTATCGAGGATGATAGATGGTGGTAGAAGGTGATGTTGCCCGACAGAAACAGACAGGCTTGAATAGCAGTGACATGATGAGTGAAAACGGGTGCGAGACATGAGGACAGGTGAAAACTAATGGGTAGTCATGGAAACAAAGTGCAAAAACAGGAACTGAGTGTCCAAAAAACAAAACTTGATCACACAGACATGACATTTCTACTTGACTAATGAAAACAAAACTTGCACAAGGGCAGAACTATGGACATTTGTAAACAACGCCACTCGGGAAATCAAAACTATGCCTTGTTTTTCCGGAAGGCAAAGGAAATTTGGCACGGGCAAGACGTGAATGTAAGTACATATTTTATTTTTACACTATAACTACAAAAAAGAAGCAAACAAAAGGCGTGCACAATGGCGGAGAACAAACTTGACTAATTAAAACAAAACTAGCACAAAGGCAGAACTATGGACAAAAAACTAAAGACACTAACTGTGGCATTGAACAAACCAAAAACTTACGTGGCTTGGGCAGGAGGGAAACTATGGACGGTATGAAGCAGAGTGAATCGAGGTATCGAGGATGATAGATGGTGGTAGAAGGTGATGTTGCCAGACAGAAACAGACAGGCTTAAATAGCAGTGACATGATCAGTGAAAACGGGTGCGGGACATGAGGACAGGTGAAAACTATAGCTTCAAAAAATAAGCAAACAAAAGGCGCGCACAATGGCGGAGAACAAACTTGACTAATGAAACCAAAACTAGCACAAAGGCAGAACTATGGACAAAAAAACAAAAGACACTAACTGTGGCATTGAACAAACCAAAAACTTACGTGGCATGGGCAGGAGGGAAACTATGGACGGTATGAAGCAGAGTGAATCGAGGTATCGAGGATGACAGATGGTGGTAGAAGGTGATGTTGCCCGACAGAAACAGACAGGCTTAAATAGCAGTGACATGATCAGTGAAAACAGGTGCGAGACATGAGGACAGGTGAAAACTATAACTACAAAAAAGAAGCAAACAAAAGGCGCGCACAATGGCGGAGAACAAACTTGACTAATAAAAACAAAACTAGCACAAAGGCAGAACTATGGACAAAAAACAAAAGACACTAACTGTGGCATTGAACAAACCAAAAACTTACGTGGCATGGGCAGGAGGGAAACTATGGACAGTGTGAAGCAGAGTGAATCGAGGTATCGAGGATGATAGATGGTGGTGGAAGGTGATGTTGCCCGACAGAAACAGACAGGCTTAAATAGCAGTGACATGATCAGTGAAAGCGGGTGCGAGACATGAGGACAGGTGAAAACTAATGGGTAGTCATGGAAACAAAGTGCAAAAACAGGAACTGAGTGTCCAAAAAACAAAACGTGATCACACAGACATGACATTTCTACTTGACTAATGAAAACAAAACTTGCACAAGGGCAGAACTATGGACATTTGTAAACAACGCCACTCGGGAAATCAATACAATGCCTTGTTTTTGCGGAAGGCAAAGGAAATTTGGCACGGGCAAGACATGAATGTAAGTACATATTTTATTTTTACACTATAACTACAAAAAAGAAGAAAACAAAAGGCGCGCACAGTGGCGGAGAACAAACTTGACTAATGAAAACAAAACTAGCACAAAGGCAGAACTATGGACAAAAAACAAAAGACACTAACTGTGGCATTGAACAAACCAAAAACTTACGTGGCATGGGCAGGAGGGAAACTATGGACAGTATGAAGCAGAGTGAATCGAGGTATCGAGGATGATAGATGGTGGTAGAAGGTGATGTTGCCAGGACGAAGAACAGAAACAGACAGGCTTAAAAAGCAGTGACATGATCAGAGAAAACGGGTGCGAGACATGAGGACAGGTGAAAACTAATGGGTAGTCATGGAAACAAAGTGCAAAAACAGGAACTGAGTGTCCAAAAAACAAAACATGATCACACAGACATGACATTTCTACATTTTCAGAATGTGATTATTTTATTTTTAAACGAAGAAAACGATCTGGAGTTGTGTTTATTTTTAAGTTATCCTGCCGTGACTTTACCACTTTGTGGCCCCTCGATCTAAAATGAGTTTGACACCCGTTTCTTCAAGAGCCAAACAATAACTAACTATGTCGGCTTTTTCTTATTTTGTTAACACAGTCAGGCGGCACAGCGATTTTATTCTGAAGGCGAGGACGTGCCAGGACATTTGTAAACAACGCTTCTCGGGAAATCAATACTATGCCTTGTTTTTCCGGAAGGCAAAGGAAATTTGGCACGGGCAAGACGTGAATGTAAGTGCATATTTTATTTTTACACTATAACTACAAAAAAGAAGCAAACAAAAGGCGCGCACAGTGGCGGAGAACAAACTTGACTAATAAAAACAAAACAAGCAAAAAGGCAGAACTATGGACAAAAAACAAAAGACACTAACTGTGGCATTGAACAAACCAAAAACTTACGTGGCATGGGCAGGAGGGAAACTATGGACAGTATGAAGCAGAGTGAATCGAGGTATCGAGGATGATAGATGGTGGTGGAAGGTGATGTTGCCCGACAGAAACAGACAGGCTTAAATAGCAGTGACATGATCAGTGAAAACGGGTGCGAGACATGAGGACAGGTGAAAACTAATGGGTAGTCATGGAAACAAAGTGCAAAAACAGGAACTGAGTGTCCAAAAAACAAAACATGATCACACAGACATGACATTTCTACATTTTCAGAATGTGCTTATTTTATTTTTAAAGAAAGAAAACAATCTGGAGTTGTCTTTATTTTGAAGTTATCCTGCCGTGACTTTACCACTTTGTGGCCCCGCCGATCTAAAATGAGTTTGACACCCGTTTCTTCAAGAGCCAAACAATAACTAACATGTCGGCTTTTTCTTATTTTGGTAACACAGTCAGGCGGCACAGCGATTTTATTCTGAAGGCGAGGACGTGCCAGGACAACTACAAAAAAGAAGCAAACAAAAGACGCGCACAATGGCGGAGAACAAACTTGACTAATGGAAACAAAACTAGCACAGAGGCAGAACTATGGACAAAAAACAAAAGACACTAAGTGTGGCATTGAACAAACCAAAAACTTACGTGGCATGGGCAGGATGCAAAATATGGACAGTATGAAGCAGAGTGAATCGAGGTATCGAGTATGATAGATGGTGGTGGAAGGTGATGTTGCCCGACAGAAACAGACAGGCTTAAATAGCAGTGACATGATCAGTGAAAACGGGTGCGAGACATGAGGACAGGTGAAAACTAATGGGTAGTCATGGAAACAAAGTGCAAAAACAGGAACTGAGTGTCCAAAAAACAAAACGTGATCACACAGACATGACATTTCTACTTGACTAATGAAAACAAAACTTGCACAAGGGCAGAACTATGGACATTTGTAAACAACGCCACTCGGGAAATCAATACAATGCCTTGTTTTTCCGGAAGGCAAAGGAAATTTGGCACGGGCAAGACGTGAATGTAAGTACATATTTTATTTTTACACTATAACTACAAAAAAGAAGCAAACAAAAGGCGCGCACATTGGCGGAGAACAAACTTGACTAATGAAAACAAAACTAGCACAAAGGCAGAACTATGGACAAAAAACTAAAGACACTAACTGTGGCATTGAACAAACCAAAAACTTACGTGGCTTGGGCAGGAGGGAAACTATGGACAGTATGAAGCAGAGTGAATCGAGGTATCGAGGATGATAGATGGTGGTAGAAGGTGATGTTGCCAGGACGAAGAACAGAAACAGACAGGCTTAAATAGCAGTGACATGATCAGTGAAAACAGGTGCGAGACATGAGGACAGGTGAAAACTAATGGGTAGTCATGGAAACAAAGTGCAAAAACAGGAAATGAGTGTCCAAAAAACAAAACATGATCACACAGACATGACATTTCTACATTTTCAGAATGTGCTTATTTTATTTTTAAACAAAGAAAACGATCTGGAGTTGTCTTTATTTTGAAGTTATCCTGCCGTGACTTTACCACTTTGTGGCCCCTCGATCTAAAATGAGTTTGGCACCCGTTTCTTCAAGAGCCAAACAATAACTATGTAGGCTTTTTCTTATTTTGGTAACACAGTCAGGCGGCACAGCGATTTTATTCTGAAGGCGAGGACGTGCCAGGACATTTGTAAACAACGCCACTCGGGAAATCAATACTATGCCTTGTTTTTCCGGAAGGCAAAGTAAATTTGGCACGGACAAGACGTGAATGTAAGTACATATTTTATTTTTTCACTATAACTACAAAAAAGAAGCAAACAAAAGGCGCGCACAGTGGCGGAGAACAAACTTGACTAATGAAAACAAAACTAGCACAAAGGCAGAACTATGGACAAAAAACAAAAGACACTAACTGTGGCATTGAACAAACCAAAAACTTACGTGGCATGGGCAGGAGGGAAACTATGGACGGTGTGAAGCAGAGTGAATCGAGGTATCGAGGATGATTGATGGTGGTAGAAGGTGATGTTGCCCGACAGAAACAGACAGGCTTAAATAGCAGTGACATGATCAGTGAAAACGGGTGCGAGACATGAGGACAGGTGAAAACTAATGGGTAGTCATGGAAACAAAGTGCAAAAACAGGAACTGAGTGTCCAAAAAACAAAACGTGATCACACAGACATGACATTTCTACTTGACTAATGAAAACAAAACTTGCACAAGGGCAGAACTATGGACATTTGTAAACAACGCCACTCGGGAAATCAAAACTATGCCTTGTTTTTCCGGAAGGCAAAGGAAATTTGGCATGGGCAAGACGTGAATGTAAGTACATATTTTATTTTTACACTATAACTACAAAAAAGAAGCAAACAAAAGGTGCGCACAATGGCGGAGAACAAACTTGACTAATGCACAAAGGCAGAACTATGGACAAAAAACAAAAGACACGAACTGTGGCATTGAACAAACCAAAAACTTACGTGGCGGAGAACAAACTTGACTAATGGAAACAAAACTAGCACAAAGGCAGAACTATGCACAAAAAAACAAAAGCATTGGCATTGAGGGAAACAATGGACAGTGTGAAGCAGAGTGAATCGAGGTATCGAGGATGATAGATGGTGGTGGAAGGTGATGTTGCCCGACAGAAACAGACAGACTTAAATAGCAGTGACATGATCAGTAAAAACGGGTGCGAGACATGAGGACAGGTGAAAACTATAACTACAAAAAAGAAGCAAACAAAAGGCGCGCACAATGGCGGAGAACAAACTTGACTAATGAAAACAAAACTAGCACAAGGGCAGAACTATGGACATTTATAAACAACGCCACTCGGGAAATCAATACCGTGCCTTGTGAATCTATATCGCGACGTTACAAAATAAAATAAACGCGATCAATCATTAATCCCGCTCGCGCGTAAACAAACTCTCTACAATGAATGCGTGATTCTGCAAAACAAGCGATGATCAATAAACAATCTCTTGCCTCGCGCTCACTGGGGGGGATTACATAACGTGCCTTAAAAAAGGCCAAGGGGTCGTATTAAAAGGCAGGAAATGCTACAAAATGCTATAAAACGATAAGTCGCTTCGCTGGAGGCCACGTGTGCATAATGTCAAACGTGAATAAACAACAGCGTGCGCGCCGTCTCATTGTTCTTCCAATAAAGCCGGCAAATTCGATCCAGACTGCAAATGACCGTCACATGGCCAGAAGACGCGAGCGCGGCGCTCGATTCAATTAGCCAATTTGCGGAGAGAGAGAGAGCGAGAGAGAGAGAGAGAGAGAGGGAGAGATAGAAACAGAGAGAGAGAGAGAGGACAGCTGGCCATGTAAGCGTTGACCACGGGCCATCACTCCCTGCCTTTTTTTTTTTTTAGGCTGGCGCATCGGGAGCTGAACTCTGACCCTGGTCTTAAAGGGGAACTGCACTTTTTGGGGGGAATTTTGTCTATCGTTCACGATTCCTATCTGAGAAGGACAAAGCTACAAATAATAGGAGAACGGGCTTCCTGCTAAGCTTCTCCCAGTCTGTGGAATGCTCTCCCTGACCACCTGAGGGCACAGCAGACTGTGAATGCTTTTAAAAAAGGGCTTAAAAACCCTGCTTTTTTAAAAAAAAAAGCTTTTTTATTTAGATATATCCATATTCGGATTCAGGAGGAACAGTGTGGTTTTCGTCCTGGTCGTGGAACTGTGGACCAGCTCTATACTCTCGGCAGGGTCCTTGAGGGTGCATGGGAGTTTGCCCAACCAGTCTACATGTGCTTTGTGGACTTGGAGAAGGCATTCGACCGTGTCCCTCGCGAAGTCCTGTGGGGAGTGCTCAGAGAGTATGGGGTATCGGACTGTCTTATTGTGGCGGTCCTCTCCCTGTACGATCAGTGCCAGAGCTTGGTCCGCATTGGTGGCAGTAAGTCGAACACATTTCCAGTGAGGGTTGGACTCCGCCAAGGCTGTCCTTTGTCACCGATTCTGTTCATAACTTTTATGGACAGAATTTCTAGGCGCAGTCAGGGCGTTGAGGGGTTCCGGTTTGGTGACCGCAGGATTAGGTCTCTGCTTTTTGCAGATGATGTGGTCCTGATGGCTTCATCTGACCGGGATCTTCAGCTCTCGCTGGATCGGTTCGCAGCCGAGTGTGAAGTGACCGGAATGAGAATCAGCACCTCCAAGTCCGAGTCCATGGTTCTCGCCCGGAAAAGGGTGGAATGCCATCTCCGGGTTGGGGAGGAGACCCTGCCCCAAGTGGAGGAGTTCAAGTACCTAGGAGTCTTGTTCACGAGTGGGGGAAGAGTGGATCGTGAGATCGACAGGCGTATCGGTGCGGCGTCTTCAGTAATGCGGACGTTGTACCGATCCGTTGTGGTGAAGAAGGAGCTGAGCCGGAAGGCAAAGCTCTCAATTTACCGGTCGATCTACGTTCCCATCCTCACCTATGGTCATGAGCTTTGGGTCATGACCGAAAGGATAAGATCACGGGTACAAGCGGCCGAAAGGAGTTTGGGTCTCTCCCTTAGAGATAGGGTGAGAAGCTCTGCCATCCGGGAGGAACTCAAAGTAAAGCCGCTGCTCCTCCACATGGAGAGGAGCCAGATGAGGTGGTTCGGGCATCTGGTCAGGATGCCACCCGAACGCCTCCCTAGGGAGGTGTTTAGGGCACGTCCAGCCGGTAGGAGGCCACGGGGAAGACCCAGGACACGTTGGGAAGACTATGTCTCCCGGCTGGCCTGG
This sequence comes from Nerophis ophidion, assembly GCF_033978795.1. Classification (NCBI taxonomy): domain Eukaryota; kingdom Metazoa; phylum Chordata; class Actinopteri; order Syngnathiformes; family Syngnathidae; genus Nerophis; species Nerophis ophidion. The sequence goes on along the minus strand of NC_084618.1, from coordinate 12,181,686 downwards.
GAACGCCTCGGGATCCCCCGGGAAGAGCTGGACCAATGGTTCCCAAACTTTTGCAGGCTGGCGCCCCCTTGGCTCCCCAGTGAATTTATAGCCCCCCACAGACACAAATGGAAACAAACACCTCTTTCTTGATATTTGGTATGCTGCAATTTGAAAAGAGAAAGGTTAAACACAAATGTGTATTCCACAAATAAAACCCAATTTAGTAAACCAATTTATTTTTTAGCAGTTTTAACTGTTTCAGCAACATAGAATGGTAAATAAACATTCCACCAGTAACCTTCATTGTCTCACACTTAATATTAATGGGATGGATGTGCTTGGTGCAGGGACATAAGCTTCTCAACGATCAGGCTGGAACTCACTAAGAAGAAGTCGTAGATCCCCGCGGTCAGTAATTTTCAGTCGGTTTCTTTGCTTGGAAAGAAGCAAGGCGACTGCACTGAAGCCCCGGACCCTGATGCGTCGTCCACTGACTCGTCCTGCTGCACGTGTTGTGTACAAATCGTCAAACAAACGTTCGAACTTCTGAGCATTTAAGTCTCACCTTAAAACTCATCTGTATACTCTAGCCTTTAAATAGACCTCCTTTTTAGACCAGTTGATCTGCCGCTTCTTTTCTTTCTCCAATGTCCCCCCCTCCCTTGTGGAGGGGGTCCGGTCCGATGACCATGGATGAAGTACTGGCTGTCCAGAGTCGAGACCCAGGATGGACCGCTCGTCGGGACCCAGGATGGACCGCTCGCCTGTATCGGTTGGGGGACATCTCTACGCTGCTGATCCGCTTGAGATGGTTTCCTGTGGACGGGACTCTCGCTGCTGTCTTGGAGCCACTATGGATTGAACTTTCACAGTATCATGTTAGACCCGCTCGACATCCATTGCTTTCGGTCCCCTAGAGGGGGGGGGGTTGCCCACATCTGAGGTCCTCTCCAAGGTTTCTCATAGTCAGCATTGTCACTGGCGTCCCACTGGATGTGAATTCTCCCTGCCCACTGGGTGTGAGTTTTCCTTGCCCTTTTGTGGGTTCTTCCGAGGATGTTGTAGTCGTAATGATTTGTGCAGTCCTTTGAGACATTTGTGATTTGGGGCTATATAAATAAACATTGATTGATTGATTGATTGACTTCGACTTCGGACTGCCGCCCCCCTACGGCCCCCTTCTTCCTCACCGCCCCCCCAGATCTTTCCACCGCCCCCAGGGGGGCGGTACCGCCCACTTTGGTAACCACTGAGCTAGACGAAGTGGCTGGGGAAAGGGAAGTCTGGGTTTCCCTGCTTAGGCTGTTGCCCCCGCGACCCGACCTCGGATAAGCGGAAGAAGATGGATGCATTCATTATTCGGTATTCGGCCTTCGGCCAAGCGTTTAAATTTTATTCGGCTTCGGCTTTGGCCACAAATTTTCATTTCGGTGCATCCCTAATATTAACATCTAAGACAATTCCCCGACTCACATGGAAACGGTGGTTTGCAGCATGAAAACGAGCGACATTGTCCTTGCAAAGGCAGCCGCAGGTGTACCTAATGTTCTGTCTGAGGATTTAATGCCTGCCACGCGGCAAAGAAGCGAGGCGACCTGTTGATGCCGCCGTGCATGCCAAGTGCTGGCGGGAAAAAAAACAAAAAACGCCCGGCAAATAGAAACGGACCGAGCGAGCGAGAGAGGCGGCGTCCACCTTGAGAATATTAAAAAAAAAAAACGCAGAGTCCTGCTCGGACTTTCTTACCACGTGACGAGGCCGGCGGTGACGGCGGACCAGGTGACGCAGCAGGACGTCGGCTTCTTGCTGTCCTCCTCCTCGTCCTCGTCCTTGCGGCGGCAGCAGAGGCAGCCGAGGTAGACGGCCAGGCACAGGAGGTTGAGGCCGAGGGCCGCCGCCGCCGCGCAGCCCAAGAACAGGAGCGACTGGACAAGGACGAGACAAGAGAAGAATGTTTATTTTTAGAATTAAATATAAGGCTGAACAGTTATACAAATCAAGACCTTCCCCTCCGGTCCTGTAGGTGGCGGTGATGCTTGTCACTGCCATACATAGCAACATTTTTTCACAGCTCTGTCTACCGTATTTCCTCGAATATTCCGCCCGGGCGCTAATTAATTTAAAAGCTCGTCTCACTCCGGCGCTTACCAAAGGCATGCGGTAAATTTAGGCCTGCGCTTATAAATTTGAGTGTGATGTAAGGATACCATCATGAAAAAAACGTTATTAGGGTCTTACCTTTACTTATAAATGAAGTCCATGCGCAGCTCCTTCTGATCAAAAGCTTGTTTATAGAAGTCTTCCTTATCTTTCTTCAGTTTTAAAAGTCTCTCCGTCTCGACGGAGATCTTCCTTTATTACCTCCTGCTTCGATTGAAAGTCCAGTTTAGAAAACCGTTTTATTTTAGATATGTAATCCCCCATGTTAAAAGTGCAAGCGAGAGGAATAAATAAACGATCACTGCTCACTCTTATAAATGGCAAATGGGGCGCTATAGCTCGGTTGGTAGAGCGGCCGTGCCAGCAACTTGAAGGTTGCAGGTTCGATTCCCGCTTGTGCCATCCTAGTCACTGCCGTCGTGTCCTTGGGCAAGACACTTTACCCACCTGCTCCCAGTGCCACCCACACTGGTTTAAACGTAACTTAGATATTGGGTTTCACTATGTAAAGCGCTTTGGGTCACTTGAGAAAAGCGCTATATAAATATAATTCACTTCACTTCCCGTAGCGCTTTTCTACCTTCAAGGTACTCAAAGCGCTTTGACGCTATTTCCACATTCAAAGTTTCACACACCAATGGCGGGAGCTGCCGTGCAAGGCACTTACCACGACCCATCAGGAGCAAGGGTGAAGTGTCTTGCTCAAGGACACAACGGACATGACTAGGTTGGTAGAAGGTGGGGATCGAACCAGGTTGCTGGCACGGCCACTCTCCCAACCGCGCCTGTACAGTAATTTCGTTTTATTACAACATTTCTGAGTGTCATTTGCAGTTATGACACTAAGTTGCAGGTCCAAGACAATCGATGGGAAGATTGCATAGTTTTTGTTCCTTGTTGCGCCCTAAAAAGTGTAAATACTCAAAGTATTGTACATTGCACACCAGCTGTTTGTAACTTGGTTATGGAGGTGTTGAAATCACCAGGTAAAATTGCTCATGCTAATCAGTAGCATGTCAATGTGCATTGGCAACAAGCTAGTCCACTTTTGAAAACGTTTAGCCTTACTTAAATTATCCTAGAGCGTTTTTTCGAGTCAATTACTTTGTTGGCATTGGAAATTTCAACATTACCTAAAGGTGGTTTGGCTGCGTCTGCTCTCAGTGCTGCTGGAGTGATCGCCAGGTGGCGAAGTGCACAGAGCCAGGTATCGGGAAAAGGCACCTTGGTTGGGATTCACTTAATACCAATAAAGTACCCGATTTGGTACCCATTCCAATAAGTGGATGTCATTATCTTGACTATAATCAACAATCATTATGGTTATTACCACAATATACACTGTCTGCAAAGTAGACATGGCATCTGTAAAGCTGACGTGTACGATTGCGTTTACGGAGAAATTCCCAAAGAAAGTGATGGAATTCTACTCATAAGTTAGTGACAGCCGCCAAGATACAAAACAATTATATGCAACACATACTATAATAGAATTAAATGTAAAAATTATCAAGAATTATATTATTAAACGGGAGTCATTTGATGACTCATATTTGACACACGCAGCTACGGTATATCAATAAAACATAGCTGCTTACTGTTCTTTTTAGCATAGTCAATAGCTTGGACCTTAAATCCTACTGAAGAGCTCTTAATCTTCTTCCCTTTATGCGATTTCAAATGATTGAAATCAGCCTCCTCAGTTTTGAAAATAATGACAGGTGAAGTGTCACTCGTGACGTGACGAGTCTGACCCGGTGGAAATTGTAAGCAAATGCGAATTATTTTGCGAAACGAGTTTGACGGAAATTCTAGACATGCGCTAATAAAAATAATATTTTGCGAAACGAGTTTGAGCCAGCGGTAATGCTAAGCATGCGCTAATTATTTTGCGGAACGAGTTTGACCCGGCAGTAACTCTAGGCAGATGCATACTATATACCCGGCGGCAATTCAAGGAAATACGGTATGTGGCCACCGTGCAAGTGGACTCGAACAAACGCAAGTAACATTTTTAATCCTCAATATACACCTTACTCGGTCTCAGAGTCGTGTTGCCTCCATACCAATATTTTGGTACCGGTAATGTTTGAAAAAAGCGACATTTTTCAGCCAACTATTGTATTGAAGTGGGAATAGCAAACTTCCTGTTGATTTTAGCTGGGGGTTGTCAGTGGATTAAATATTGGTCTAACTAAGACCTATGTAGTGGTTTTTGTTTCGTGTTTCTCCGACATTCCTACTGGAAGTTAGAGACGGTTTTGCGCAATTTTAATTTTTTTTTTTTTTTTTTTTTGATAGAATTGCAATTTTTGCCAGTCCTGATGTGTGTGTCAAATTTGGTGAGTTTTGAAGCATGTGAAGGGGGTAAAATTACAGCTCAAAGAGGCAATAATAAAGAAGAATAATAATAAAACCTTATAAATTCAATAGGGTCCTATGTCCCAAAGGGATATCGGTCCCTAAAAAAGGCCAATGAAGTCAGGGTTGTGTTAATACATTTTTTTTCTTTTTAATTTGGAATGAATTTAGGTTTTTTTAGTGGGAAAAAACGTAGCAAAACTTTGAAACCACTATGGGTTGTTGTGAAAATGGAGAATACAAACTACGTTGAAGATGCTGAAAAGGCGATTCTGACTATCGAGGATAACGGGCAGACGGAAAAGCAAAATTCCACCCTAACGATGAAAGCAGCTATATAAAATAAGCACCAAAGTACTTGTGTACGTTCTACGCTCTTAGGACCAAAGTTGAAAGGAACTCTTCAGAACTTTGCACAATGGCATTGAAGAGAGTGTTGCTATTCCAGTCTCGGATTACATTTTCAGCGCTTATCACCGGCAAACAATAGAGGGAGAAAACAGCCATTAAACCGCTCTGTTATCTTCTTGTCTCTGCTGATGAAGAGTCAGCATGGATTCCTTGTCCTTGCCTGGCTGTCCTAGAAGGGTCAACAGTTCCATTGGAAGGAGTCTGACTCAACTGTCAATCTGGCAGTGGATTAGTCAGACACTGAACCCGGGGTTAGTTGGGAGAATGTTCCAAGACGGGGGACTCGGGGGCCCAGGTGGGACCAAACGAAGGTGTAACTTTGACCAGTTAGCTAAATTGTGCTTGGTTGTCCTGCGTTATATTTTTTTAAAAATTCAGGTTTTTGAAGAGCTGGATCCATTTTCCTTGTTCTTCTGATTTGGTTTTGCACTTGAATCCTTTCTAACAACCAAGATGAAATTTCTCAATTTAAAAAAAATAGACATGCGTTACAAAAATGGAACTTTGATGATTTGGTAAAAAAAAATAAAAAATACATGCATCCATCCATCCATTTCTACCGCTTATTCCCTTTGGGGTCGCGGGGGGCGCTGGTGTCTATCTCAGCTACAATCAGGCAGAAGTCGGGGTACACCCCGGACAAGTCACTACCTCATCGCAGGGCTGTATATAGATATATATATATATATATATATATATATATTAAGGCTGCATGGGATTCTGGGTATTTGTTCCGTTGTGTTCATTTTGTGTTACGGTGCGGATATTCTCCCAAAATGCGTTTGTCATTCTTGTTTGGTGTGGGTTCACAGTGTGGCACACTTTTGTAACAGTGTTAAAGTCGTTTATACGACCACCCTCAGTGTGGCCTGTATGGCCAACTATGTTTTGCAGTCGCTTACTGAGTCTACAGAAGCCAAATACGACATGTGGCTGGGCTGGCACGCTGTTTGTACAGACCGTAGAACACTCTAAAGCTAGTGCCTCCACGGTGCTTCCTTAATATGGTTTATTGGGGTCATCTGTACACTCTAGCCTTTAAATAGACCTCCTTTTTAGACCAGTTGATCTGCCGCTTCTTTTCTTTTTTCTCCTATGCCCCCCCCCCTCCTCCCTTGCGGAGGGGGTCCGGTCCGATGACCATGGATGAAGTACTGGCTGTACGGAGTCGAGACCCAGGATGAACCGCTCGCCTGTGTATCGGTTGGGGACATCTCTACGCTGCTGATCCGCCTCCGCTTGAGATGGTTTCCTGTGGACGGGACTCTCGCTTCTGTCTTGGATCCGCTTTGAACTGAACTCTCGCGGCTGTGTTGGAGCCACTATGGTTTGAACTTTCACAGTATCATGTTAGACCCGCTCGACATCCATTGCTTTCGGTCCCCTAAGGAGAGGGTGGGGGTTTCTCCAAATCTGAGGTCCTCTCCAAGGTTTCTCATAGTCAGCATTGTCACTGGCGTCCACTGGGTGTGAGTTTTCCTTGCCCTTTTGTGGGTTCTTCCGAGGATGTCGTAGTCGTAATGATTTGTGCAGCCCTTTGAGACATTTGTGATTTGGGGCTATATAAATAAACATTGATTGATTGATGATTGATTGAAGGAGAAGAGATGTTGGACAACAAAGAGTTCCAGTAATGATGAGGATGCTAATGTGGTAGAAGAAAGACGAAGACTCAGAAACAAGGCCAACTGCTTACTGGAGCTTCTTATCTTCCTCCCCAGCATCCTCTGTCTCCAGCTGGCATGCAGACTCCTCCTCGTCCTCCTCTTCATCTCCACTCCTCCTCCCCAACCCTCGCCCACCTTCTGATGTGTCGAAAATAGCCTCCGATATCACCCAACCCCCTCCCCCCGGCGTTTCAGTGGCTAAAACCATGCGCTTCCAGAGTCCCGCCAAAATTAAAACCCCGAAATAGGAAGAATCTGCACGGATTACGGCAAACTCTAAAATAGCCCCCTGGCGCGGCGTTTGCTCCGCTCCATCCGCCCTATCTTGCTCACATTTCACGGCTACTCAATGGCGGCCGGTTGTTGACCCTTCCTCTGCTCTGGAGAATATCCTCCAGCGCCCCATAAACCATCCGAGGGAATTTACTCGACGCTGTTGGAACAGGCAGGCGTGGAATAAGAAGTCCCGCTGGGGGGGTCGCCATGGTAACGCGCAGGTCTTTTCTAGAAAGGGTGGGAATTATCGTCTTGTGTCGGAATGGCGGGTGACAGGGCCACGCCCCCCGACTGCTGATTGGGCGCTGAGAAAGGCGGGAATGTGGCAGGAAGGAAGGCCGGGACTCTTTGAGGCTGAGCGGAGCTGTCAGAAAAGATTATTTTTTGCCGTCTTGAAAAAGGAACGCCAACAAAAAAGGAATTAGCGCACATTCTTGGTGAGAATTCCTCCGGGCCGCCTGCGACGACGAAAAAAAAGCCCGGCTTGTGAATGACGTCCAGGAGTATCCACTAAAGCAGGGCTCGGGAACCTTTTTGGTTGAGAGAGCCATGAAAGCCAAATATTTCAAAATGTATTTCCGTGAGAGCCGTATAATATTTTTTAAACACTCTGTGAACATGTTCTGTTTATTTATGTTCTGTTTTGTTTTTGACTCCATTAGTTCCTGTTTCTGCACACCCTGGTTTGTTTTTGTTTCCATGACTACCAATCAGTTCACCTGTTTTCACGACTCACACACCTGATTCACTTGAACTCATGTACCTGTTGTCAATCACCACATCACCATTTAAGCCTGCAGTTGCCAGGCAGTGAGCCCGGCGACATCACATTCTACTCACCCTCTATCACCTCCTACACACAAATGATAAATAAATAAATGGGTTGTACTTGTATAGCACTTTTCTACCTTCAAGGTACTCAAAGCGCTTTGACACTACTTCCACATTTACCCATTCACACACACATTCACACACTGATGGAGGGAGCTGCCATGCAAGGCGCTAACCAGCACCCATCAGGAGCCAGGGTGAAGTGTCTTGCTCAGGACACAACAAGGTTGGTACTAGGTGGGATTTGAACCAGGGACCCTCGGGTTGCGCACGGCCACTCTTCCACTGCGCCACACCGTCCTTTTATACACCTATGTTATCCATGCCGATGATCCATGCTCTTTCTCGGTCCAAGTACGTTTTTCATGCCATAGTTTGTCAGTTTTATTTTATGTTCATAGTTCTCCCATTGTGCAAATTTTCGTTTTCATTCCCAAGTTTTTAACTTCCACTGAGAGGAGCGCCTTTTGTTTATACCCTTTGTTTTTGTAATATTTTTGAGTTAAGATTAAAGATGTCGTTACCTTCGCGCCATGTCCGTTCCAATCGCTTTGCACCACGGGAAAACGAACCACACCATAGTCCTGGTCTTGGCAAGACCAACATTTTTAGAGTATAATCAGTCTCTTATTCTTTTTAATAACATTGTTATTTTAAATTTAACCAATAATAAATGTTATACTTCTTACCATCGATCATAATATTTTATTAGAGCGTATCAAAATACGAATTGGTATTTCAGACTCAGCCCTGTCATGGTTTAACTCTTATCTTACTGATAGGATGCAGTGCGTCTCCTATAACAGTGTGACCTCGGACTATGTTAAGGTAACGTGTGGAGTTCCCCAGGGTTCGGTCCTTGGCCCTGTACTCTTCAGCATCTACATGCTGCCGCTAGGTGACGTCATACGCAAATACGGTATTAGCTTTCACTGTTATGCTGATGACACCCAACTTTACATGCCCCTAAAGCTGACCAACACGCCGGACTGTAGTCAGTTGGAAGCGTGTCTTAATGAAATTAAACAATGGATGTCCGCTAACTTTTTGCAACTTAATGCCAAAAAAACGGAAATGCTGATTATCGGTCCTGCTAGACACCGACCTCTATTTAATAATACAACTTTAACATTTGACAACCAAATAATAAAACAAGGTGACTCTGTAAAAAATCTGGGTATTATCTTCGACCCAACTCTCTCCTTTGAGTCACACATTAAAAGCGTTACTAAAACGGCCTTCTTTCATCTCCGTAATATCGCTAAAATTCGCTCCATTTTGTCCACTAAAGACGCCGAGATCATTATCCATGCGTTTGTTACGTCTCGTCTCGATTACTGTAACGTATTATTTTCGGGTCTCCCAATGTCTAGCATTAAAAGATTACAGTTGGTACAAAATGCGGCTGCTAGACTTTTGACAAGAACAAGAAAGTTTGATCATATTACGCCTGTACTGGCTCACCTGCACTGGCTTCCTGTGCACTTAAGATGTGACTTTAAGGTTTTACTACTTACGTATAAAATACTACACGGTCTAGCTCCAGCCTATCTTGCCGATTGTATTGTACCGTATGTCCCGGCAAGAAATCTGCGTTCAAAAGACTCCGGCTTATTAGTGATTCCTAGAGCTCAAAAAAAGTCTGCGGGCTATAGAGCGTTTTCCGTTCGGGCTCCAGTACTCTGGAATGCCCTCCCGGTAACAGTTCGAGATGCTACCTCAGTAGAAGCATTTAAGTCTCATCTTAAAACTCATTTGTATACTCTAGCCTTTAAATAGACCTCCTTTTTAGACCAGTTGATCTGCCGCTTCTTTTCTTTCTCCTATGTCCCCCCCTCCCTTGTGGAGGGGGTCCGGTCCGATGACCATGGATGAAGTACTGACTGTCCAGAGTCGAGACCCAGGATGGACCGCTCGTCGGGACCCAGGATGGACCGCTCGCCTGTATCGGTTGGGGACATCTCTACGCTGCTGATCCGCTTGAGATGGTTTCCTGTGGACGGGACTCTCACTGCTGTCTTGGAGCCACTATGGATTGAACTTTCACAGTATCATGTTAGACCCGCTCGACATCCATTGCTTTCGGTCCCCTAGAGGGGGGGGGTTGCCCACATCTGAGGTCCTCTCCAAGGTTTCTCATAGTCAGCATTGTCGCTGGCGTCCCACTGAATGTGAATTCTCCCTGCCCACTGGGTGTGAGTTTTCCTTGCCCTTTTGTGGGTTCTTCCGAGGATGTTGTAGTCGTAATGATTTGTGCAGTCCTTTGAGACATTTGTGATTTGGGGCTATATAAATAAACATTGATTGATTGACCATTAATGCGACCTCTTGGACAGGTGCGATAGAAAACGGATGGTTGGATTAAAATGCATGAGAATTGTTTACAATCAGGATAATTGTAAACAATGTGAACATTGTTTACAATTACCCGAGTAAATGTGTTTAATAACATCTGAATTGCTCCCACTGCCCTGTCTTTTTTTCCCCCAGTCCTTCACTCTCACTTTCCTCATCCAGAAATCTTTCATCCTCGTTTAAATTAATGGGGAAATCGTCGCTTTTTATCGGTCCGAATCGCTCTCGCTGCTGGTGGCCGTGATTGTAAACAATGTTCAGATGTGAGGAGCTCCACAACCCGTGACGTCACGCGCACATCGTCTGCTACTTCCGGTACAGGCAAGGCTTTTTTATTAGCGACCAAAAGTTGCAAACTTTATCGTGGATGTTCTCTACTAAATCCTTTTAGTAAAAATATTGCAATATCTCGAAATGATCAAGTATGACACATAGGATGGACCTGCTATCCCCGTTTAAATAAGGCCAAAGGACCTATTGTTTTTCGTGCATTTTATTATTCTTTATTTATTATTATTCCGACGCCTCTTTGAACTGTAATTTGACCCCCTGAACATGCTTCAAAACTCACCAAACTTCACACACTCATCAGAACTGGCGAAAATTGCCATCTAATAAAAAACCAATCCCCAAAAATCAAAAATGCGCTCTAGCGCCCCCAAGGGAAAAAAAACAGACTGCTTGTAACTTCCGTTAAGAATGTCGTAGAGACATGAAACAAAAACCTCTATGTAGGTCTGACTTAGACCTATAAACTTCTATAGCAAAAATCAACAGGAAGTTGGCAAAAACCCCTTCAAAGCAAAATGTTTGCAAAAAATGCTATTTTTGCCTTTTTGAGCTGTAATTTGACCCGTTTAAAATGCTTCAAAACTCAGCAAACTTGGCACACACATCAGGACTGGCAAAAATTGCGATATAATGAAAAAACCAAACCCCAAAACTCAAAATTGCGCTCTAGCGCAAATTTTGAATAAAACACAGAAAAAACTGCTCCTAGGAAGAAAACACAGACAAAACTGCTTGTAACTTCCCGTAGGAATGTCGGAAAGACATGAAACAAAAACCTCCATGTAGGTCTCACTTAGACCTACATTTTAATCAACAACATCCTTCAGCAAAAATCAACAGGAAGTTAAAAATTACCCCTTCAAAATAAAAGTTTTGTAAACACCCGTCACATTTTTCAAACGTTATCTCCTCTGAGCGTGTTTGTCGTTTCAGCTTCAAACTCGCACAGAAGAGAGTTTGAACCCTTCTAATTAAAATTTATCGAAAGAGTTTTGATTACTGCTCCGGTTTAGATTTTACGGGCAAATTTTCCTAAAAAAATGTAATTTTTGCCTCTTTGAGCTGTAATTTGACCCCCTTAAAATGCTTCAAGGTGCAAGTTAAAGCACTACTTTGCAAAGTGAAAGCCATTTATCAACAACATCCAGAAAAAAACGATCTGTAATTTCACCCCCTTAACATGCTTCAAAACTCATCAAATTTTACACACACATTAGGACTGGTGAAAATTGCCATCTAATAAAAAACAAACCCCAAAAATCAAAAGTGCGCTCTAGCGCCCCCTAAGAAAAAACACAGACAAAACTGCTTGTAACTTCTGTTAGGAATGTCGTAGAGACATGAATAAAACACGTCTATGTAGGTCTGACTAAGACCAGGGCTTGAGTCTCGGCGGCAGCAGCCAAAGGCGGGCCCGACCAACGCTGCTTGCAGCTCTAATTTGTTTTTGTTTTCAGTCAAACAAAAAACTAAAACTACATTTACAGACTCGGACTGCAGTTTGCAGAATTATTAAAGTTCTTTTGGACAACCTGTGACCATGACGCCACACACCCCAGAGACAGATGGCCAGGCTGCCCGGCAACAAAACGGAAATAAGACGCACGGGAGCGCAAAAAGGCAAACAGAGGGAGGCTTAACACTTATATTATGTTGAGGGTCAATTTGACCCATTTCAGTTTTTGTGTTTATCAAAGTACTGGTTATCCTTTCCTTTTCTTGCTGAAATTTGGTGACTTTTCCTCATCTAGGGTCACGAACTGGTGTGTAAAATCTGGACACTTTGTTGTGTAGTGGAATGTCTTGCAGAGTTTGTATACAAAGATGATGTTGCGGGTCATTTTGACCCAGACACTTTAATGTGGGTAAATAGCCAAAATAAACAAGTCTTTTGTTATGTACTTTTTACTTTGATGTGCAATTGTTTGTATTTTGATTGCCTCTGAGACCCAGAGCCAGGTGTGTGAAGAGAGGGAACTTTCTCACACTTGTCCTTGTCACTGTTCTCATGTCATCTCTTTGACAAACTCACCAAAAATGAGCTCCAGAAGGATGACATCTGAGGAGACAAGGACAAGTGTGAGAAAGTTCCCTCTCTTCACACACCTGGCTCTGGGTCTCAGAGACAATCAAAATACAAACAATTGTACATCAAAGTAAAAAGTACATCAAGGAGACATGTTTATTTTTGGATCTGAACAGCTATTTACCCACATTAAAGCACCTGGGTCAAAATGACTCGCAACATCATCTTTTTATACAAACTCTGCACAAACATTCCACTACACAACAAAGTGTCCAGATTTACACACCAGTTCATGACCCCTAGATGAGGAAAAGTCACCAGATTTCAGCAAGAAAAAGAAAGGATAACCAGTACTTTGATCAACACAAAAACTGAAATGGGTCAAATTGACCCTTAACATAATACAATTGGAATAAAAAAATGTATTGTATGTCACTTTTCTAAATGTTTATACAACCTAAAATAAAATTGTTGTTGGTTTAACCTGTTTTCTTGACTGTTTTGAGTGCATTTACACAGTACGGATCAAAACGACCCGCAACATAATCAATGTCATTTTTTCCCCAACATAATACAAGGGTTAAGGTGAAACAGACGAGATGGGGAAGGAGTGTGCAAACACGGCCGAATGTGTGTTCCCACGCGTCCTTGCCCTCGGCCGGAACGCCAGAGTCAGCCTGCGGCGACCTCGGGCGTCCTCCATGCGTTTCTCGCTCATTACCGACCTTTTACACTCACAGGCCTTGCCTTTTAATGCCACCATCCCGCCAGAAACAACAGCCCGGACCCGGAGGAGGTTTAAATACCAACCGTGAAGAAAAAGTGCGTGACATTAGGATTCCAGCATAAATCAGGCACAACGCTTCAGGATGACTAATGGACTCGGCGGAGAGATGACATCTAAATTAAGTCCCTGCGCATCAGGAGGAACGTCCTTCTAAATAAAATCTTCCCCGCCATCTGTTACTCACACCTTCTCTAAAGTTGCTGCAGACTTCCTGCTTGAATGAGCACATTGATCCCGATATATTATGTGTTGCATCAGAGCCCAAACACAAGACCCAGCTGTGCCTTTCACACAGAAGAACCCAACAGCCGTCACACAGCAACTATTGCTTTGAACACCATAGAAAACAACATGTTTTCTTACTTATTGGTCCCTGCCTGTTTATTTTGGGGGTTTTGGGATTTTAAATCAAAGCGTAGAGCATACTCGCCAACCTTGAGACCTCCGATTTCGGGAAGTGGGGGGCGGGGGGGCGTGGTTGGGGGCTTGGTTAAGAGGGGAGGAGTATATTTACGGCTAGAATTCACTTAGTCAAGTATTTCATGGGATGTTTTCCTGCTGGCGCCGCTGTGAACGGGACTCTCGCTGCTGTGTTGGATCCGCTTCGGACTGGACTCTCGCGACTGTGTTGGATCCATTATGGATTGAACTTTCACAGTATCATGTTAGACCCGCTCGACATCCATTGCTTTCGTCCTCTCCAAGGTTCTTAGTCATCATTGTCACCGACGTCCCACTGGGTGTGAGTTTTCCTTGCCCTTATGTGGGCCTACCGAGGATGTCGTAGTGGTTTGTGTTGTGGTTTGTGCAGCCCTTTGAGACAGTAGTGATTTAGGGCTATATAAGTAAACATTGATTAATTGACTTGACTTGACTTTCAGTGAATTCTAGCTATATATAATACTTGAATTTCAGTGTTCATTTATTTACACATAAACACACACATAACACTTATCTACTCATTGTTGAGTTAAGGGTTGAATCGTCCATCCTTGCTCTATTCTCTGTCACTATTTTTCTAACCATGGTGAACACCCTCTCGGATGATGCGTTGCTGTGTGGCACGCACAAAAGTGCTTTCATCAAATGCACTACAGTCTGGAATCTTCCATCTCTCCCAAGCATAGCCCAAAACCGGTAAATCTTTGCTTCCCGAGGAAGATCTTCACTGCCAAGCACTTGGTAGTCCACTACTTCTTCCCCGGAGGCTATCCAGGTTCAATCCCAGCTGCGGCTTGGAACTTATAGGCGTATTTCTTCATCTTACTCGTCGCCGGCGTCGCCATGGCTGTATCTTCCTCGTTCTTCTGCCTCGTCTCCTTGTGCACTGCACTCTCTAAAAGCCGTAAATGTTATTGTCACACATGCATGTACAGTAGATGGCAGTATTGTCCTGTTAAATAGTATCACAACATTGCTGTTTACGGTAGACGAATTGCTTTACGGTAGACGAAACTGTGACTGCTGTTGTTGTGTGTTGTTACCGCGCTGGCAGTACATTAATGAAAATGCCTAACAATAAACCCACTTAAGAAACCAAGAACTCGCCCTCGATCATTAGGCAGACACGCTGTTTATATTGTGGGAAAGCGGACGTGAAAACAGGCTGTCGACACGTCACTCAGGTCCAAATGGAGCTAGAGAGGGCGTGGCCTCCAGCGCCGCCTGAATTTCGGGAGATTTTTGGGAAAAAAATTTGTCCTGGGAGGTTTTCGGGAGAGGCGCTGAATTTCGGGAGTCTCCCAGAAAATCCGGGAGGGTTGACAAGTATGGCGTAGAGGCATGCCAGAGATATTTGTAAAACAATGTCGCCTTCTTTCCTGATTCCTCCAAACAGTCCGTAATCCCGTAAATTCTGAACTACAACTTTTTTTTTTTCCTACACTTTGAAACCTGCCGCTTACAAAACGGCGCAGCTTATTTATGGGTGAACAAGGCGAGTGCAGGGCGGGGAGCAGGTGAGGCGCCCGACCACTAATCAGAGGCAGTTATACGGAATACGTGTCCGTGGAAACTAACAAAACCAAAGCGGGCGCCGAGAACTGAAATAGAGAATAAACTCAGGCTATCTGGAATTAAACATACGGATCATGACAATGGCGCCATCTCTTGGACTAATTTGCTCAATGCAGGTGCGGCCGTGCCCTTCCATTTAGTGCTTTCAACCGGAAGTAGAAATGCTGTTCTGTCTTCGAGCCGTCAGTAGCGTGGCCACTGGAAAGGAATCCCCATTCATCACCCCAAGCAGCGTTTTTACGTTTTCCAATATAACTACAACAATTCATACTTGGAGTTTGCTCCTTTTATCTACGGTGTTCCCAGTGGATGGTAGAAATCCAAACATCCTCACGCGAGTCGGCCATGTTTCCTGTAGGACCGCTCGTACCGCTACATTCCCACCATGAAACCCAGTGAAGGAAGTTGCTATGTTGATGGTTGTTTTGACAACAACACAAATTTTACACCACATATGAAGTAAAAAGTGCAAGCTGCGTCAACATACGGCAAATACAACATGTGGCTGGGTTGCCACGCTGTTTTTACAGGTGGTGGAGGGCGCTAAAGATAATGCCTCCACGGTGCCCCCTAAATATTATTGTCCGGGTGAAATTAGGGAGAAAGACTACCCCTGGAACGACACTGAAAATTGGGAGTCTCCCGGAAAAATCGAGGGTATACAAGTACGACGCTGTAAAGCGCTATTTATATAAAACTTGCGTGCCGCACCAACAATAAAGTTTCGTATTAAAGGGGAACATTATCAGCAGACCTATGTAAGCGTCAATATATATCTTGATGTTGCAGAAAAAAGACCATCTATTTTTTTAACCGATTTCCGAACTCTAAATGGGTGAATTTTGGCGAATTAAGCGCCTTTCTGTTTATCACTCTGGAGGCGTAGACGTCAGAATGTGACGTCGCCGAGGTAACACACCCACCATTTTCATTTTCAACACATTACAAACACCGGGTCTCAGCTCTGTTATTTTCCGTTTTTTGGACTATTTTTTGGAACCTTGGAGACATCATGCCTCGTGGGTGTGTTGTCGGAGGGTGTAACAACACTAACAGGGAGGGATTCAAGTTGCACTACTGGCCCGAAGATGCCAAAGTGTCTGCCGCCAGACCCCCATTGAATGTGCCAGAGTGTTTCCACATTTTACCGGCGATGCTAAGACAGACATGGCACAGAGATGTATGGATAACCTGCAGATGCATTTGCAAAGATAGTCAACGAAATCACAAAGGTGAGTTTTGTTGATGTTGACTGCCAGCTAGTCGATGCTAACATGCTATGCTAATCGATGCTAACATGCTGTATACCGGCGGTGCTAAAGCAGACATGGCACAGAGATGTATAGATAACCTGTAGATGCATTTGCAACTATATTACGTTTCCTTCCACCCACATTTAATGCGAAACAAACACTTACCAATCGACGGATTTAAGTTGCTCCAGTGTCAAAAGATGCGAAAGTCCTGATCGTTTGGTCCGCACATTTTACTAACGCAGCTATTCGGCCATGCTATGGCTATGAATAGCGTCAATAGCTATTCGCTCAATAGCTTCAGTTTCTTCTTCAATACTTTCATACTCCAACCATCTGTTTCAATACATGCGTAATCTGTTGAATCGCTTAAGTCGCTGAAATCCGAGTTTGAATCCGAGCTAATGTCGCTATATCTTGCTGTGGTATTCGCCATTGTTTGTTTACATTGGCAGCACTGTGTGACGTCACAGGGAAATGGCCAGTGTCTTCGCAGAGAGTCGAAAATAAGGCACTTTAAAGCTTTATTCAGGGATATTCCGAGACCGGTAAAATGTTGAAATAAAATTCAAAAAATACAACAAGCCACTGGGAACTGATTTTTATTGTTGTTAACCCTTTTGAAATTGTGATAATGCTCCCCTTTAAAGGCCTACTGAAATTAGATTTTCTTATTTAAACGGGGCGGCAGATTTCTTGCCAGTGGTGCAACTTGAATCCCTCCCTGTTAGTGTTGTTACACCCTCCGACAACACACCGGCGAGGCATGATGTCTCCAAGGTTCCAAAAAATAGTCGAAAAAAACGGAAAATAACAGAGCTGAGACCCGGTGTTTGTAACGTGAAAATGAAAATGGCGGGTGTGTTACCTCGGCGACGTCACATTCTGACGTCATTGCCTCCAGCGCGATAAACAGAAAGGCGTTTAATTCGCCAAAATTCACCCATTTAGAGTTCGGAAATCGGTTAAAAAAATAGATAGTCTTTTTTTCTGCACCATCAAGGTATATATTGACGCTTACATAGGTCTGGTGGTAATGTTCCCCTTTAAGTGTAAGTCAACTTTTGACCACAACTGTACACATTCCCCCCCCCTGCCTCCCCAGACACATTTTTTTCTCTCAATGTGGCCCCACGAGTCAAAATATTTGCCCAGCTCCGGTCTAACCCCAGACGCCCAAGTAGGATTTGTACTTCCGCGGGTGTGAAATTATGCCGCCAACACTGTAACACAAGCTTTAGCGCAGAGGGCGTTAACATACGGAGGAAGTGATGATAGCCTCTTTGCAAAAACATCCCGCAGGGGCTTTGAACGCATCGTTTACACTCCCTGGAGAGAGATGATGTAAGCCAAATAGACGTCGTAATTAGGGCCCGCAGGCCCATTGCAAAAGGACTACTTTTGCAATGGGCCTGCGGACCCTATTGAAACTGCTGTGTTTTATTATTATTCCGCACCTACACGCTGTAATTTGACCCCCTTAACATGCTTCAAAACTCACCAAATTTGACACACACGTCGGTATAGCAAACCACCCCAACATATTAAGCAACCAATCCCCCAAAATGAAAATCGCGCTCTAGCGCCCCCTAGGAAAAAATTACAGACAAAACTGCATGTAACTTCTGTTAGGAATGTCATAGCGACATGAAACAAAAACTCCTATGTAGGTCTGACTTAGACCCAATTTTCATACACTCACTTCTTTCAGCAAAAATCTACAGGAAGTTGGCAAAAACCCCTTCAAAATAAAATCTTCGCAAAAAATGCAATTTTTGCCTCTTTGCGTAGTAATTGGACCCCTTTAAAATGCTTCAAAAGTCACCAAACTTGGCGCACACATAAGGACTGGCGAATATTGCGATCTAATGAAAAAACCAAACCCCAAACCTCAAAATTGCGCTCTAGCGCTATTTTTGAATAAAACACAGAAAAAACTGCTCCTAGGAAGAAAACACAGACAAAATTGCTCGTAACTTCCGGTAAGAATGTCGGAGAGACATGAACCAAAAACCTCTATGTAGGTCTCGCTTAGATCTACATTTCATAGATTGACAACCCCCAACAAAAATCAACAGGAAGTTTGCAATCCCCCCTTCAAAACAAAAGTTTTGTAAAAACCGGTCACCTTTCTCCAAACATTATCTCCTCTGAGTGCGTTTGTTGTTTTGGCTTCAAGCTCGCACAGGAGAGGGATTGAACCCTTCTGATTACAAGTATAGAACAGAGTTTTGATAAGTTCTCAGGTTTTGATTTTACGCGCCTTCAAAGAACCCCTGTGCAAAGTCTCCTAAAAAATTTAATTTTTGCCTCTTTGAGCTGTAATTTGACCCCTTTAAAATGCTTCAAAGTGCACGTTAAAGCTTTACTATACAAAGCGAAAGCCATTTATCAACAACATCCAGAAACGCCGATCTGTAATTTGACCCCCTTACCATGCTTTAAAACTCACCAAATTTTACACAGACATCAGGACCGGCGAAAATTGCCATCTAATAAAAAACCAAACCCTAAAAATCAAAAGTGCGCTCTAGCACCATCTAGGAAAAAAACCAGACAAAACTGCATGTAACTTCTGTTATAAATATCGTAGAGACATGAAATAAAAACCTCTATGTTGGTCTGACTTAGATCAGGACTTGAGTAGCGGCGGCAGCAGCCAAAGGCGGACCCGACCAACGCTGCTTGCAGCTTTAATGTTTTTTGCCTCTTTGAGCTGGAATTTGACTCCCTTAAAATGCTTCAAAACTCACCAAACTTGGCACACACATCAGGACTTGCGGAAATTGCGATCTAATGAAAAAAAAAAAAAAAAAAAAAAAAAACTCAAAAATGCGCTCTAGCGCAATTTTTGGATAAAACACAGAAAAAAATGGTCCTACGAAGAAAACACAGACAAAA
Source organism: Nerophis ophidion (assembly GCF_033978795.1). Lineage (NCBI taxonomy): Eukaryota > Metazoa > Chordata > Actinopteri > Syngnathiformes > Syngnathidae > Nerophis > Nerophis ophidion. Next base: position 12,162,369 of record NC_084618.1, on the reverse strand, counting down.
CGGCTTGTAACTTCCGGTAGGAATGTCGGAGAGACCTGAAACAAAAACCTCTACGTAGGTCTCACTTAGACCTACATTTTAAATAATGACATCCTTCAGCAAAAAACATCAGGAAGTTAAAAATTACCCCTTCAAAATAAAAGTTTTGTAAACACCCGTCACCTTTTTTCAAAAGTTATCTCCTCTGAGCACGTTTGTCGTTTCGGCTTCAAACTCACACAGGAGAGGGATTGAACCCTTCTGATTAAAAGTATAGAACAGAGTTTTGATTATTGCTCCGGTTTTGATTTTACGCGCCTTCAAAGAACCCCTGCGCAAAGTTACCTCAAAAATGTCACTTTTGCCTCTTTGAGCTGTAATTTAACCCCTTTAAAATGCTTCAAAGTGCACGTTAAAGCTCTACTATACAAAGCGAAAGCCATTTATCAACAACATCCAGAAACGCCGATCTTTAATTTGACCCCCTTACCATGCTTTAAAACTCACCAAATTTTACACACACATCAGAACCGGCGAAAATTGCCATCTAATAAAAAAACAAACCCTAAAAATCAAAATTGCGCTCTAGCGCCCCCTGGAAAAAACCCAGACAAAACTGCATGTAACTCCTGTTAGAAATATCGTAGAGACATGAAATAAAAACCTCTATGTTGGTCTGACTTAGATCAGTGCTTGAGTAGCGGCGGCAGCAGCCAAAGGTGGACCCGACCAACGCTGCTTACAGCTTTAATGTTTTTTTTGTTTTTTTTACCATAGCAATGTCTTAACGAGCGTCGTTCGCAACGGTCGCATGTTTCCTTCGGGAGAAATCCATATTCGCGCCAACACACGGTCTGCTCCTCGTGCCGGCGAGTAAATCCGCGATTGCAAAGTCGTTTACTGGCCCGGAGTGCAAAGCTGTAGGAGGGAAAAGACGCACATTCCTAAGCGGACTCAATGCCAGGCTGTCAGGCCCGAAGATGCTCCATTAAAATCAATACTTCCCACATAAGCAGCGATTATAATTAATACGAAAGCGTGGAAAGGCGTTCCATCTGCTCCACTTAGCAGGCCTTAGTGTGCAGTAACAGCGGATAAAGAGGCGCTAAATCAGGTGTGTCCAAATTGCGGCCCGCGGGTAATTTTTTAACGGCCCTTAGCACATTCTAAAAATACGATTATCAAAATAAAAAACAGAAAAAGTGGTATAAAAGAGTAAACAGGGCGGTATAGCTCGGTTGGTAGAGTGGCCGTGCCAGCAACTTGAGGGTTGCAGGTTCGATTCCCGCTTCTGCCAGCCTAGTCATTGCCGTTGTGTCCTTGGGCAAGACACTTTACCCACCTGCTCCCAGTGCCACCCACACTGGTTTAAATGTAACTTAAATATTGGGTTTCACTATGTAAAGCGCTTTGAGTCACTAGAGAAAAGCGCTATATAAATATAATTCACAAATGTGACAAGAAAATGCTGCAATGTTTACTGTAATAACACAAAGCTGCCATGCAGGCTGTTATTTTCTTTAAAAAAATAATAATTAATCAAAATCGATGTCACATTAAATATTCCACTTTGAGATATTTTTGGGGGGGAAAATGTTGCATATTTTGTGTTTGCCATATAAAAAACAAAGTTGTTTTTTTTCTAACAGTTCGAGATGCTACCTCATCTTAAAACGTATTTGTATACTCCGGCCCAGGGGTCGGGAACCTTTTTGGCTGAGAGAGCCAAGAATCCAAATATTTTCAAATGCATTTCCGTAAGAGCCATATAATAAAAATTTCAACACCGAACAACTAAATGTGTGCATTTTTAAGTAAGACCAACATTTCTAGAGTATAATACATCTCTTATTCTTTGTGATAACATTGTTATTCTGAAGCTAACTGTGGAGGGGGTGTGGCCTGCGGGCCTGCAGCGAAGCGGGGTGTTGCCAGGATCGGCCTCGGAATCAGCGACAGGTGCGTAGTTGGCCCACCTGGGCTTTGTTATCTAATCACCTGTCGCTCTGTTATAAGCAGCAGCCGGGAGGCGAGACGGGGTTGGGGCTGGAGCCGGAGCGCGACCGAGAACGAAAGAGGAAAAGACAATTGCTGGAAAGCAACTTATAGACTTATTGAAAAATAAAACAATATTGTAACCCTGAAACAGGCTCTCATGTCGGTGCTTGGGGGTCTGAAGAACCCCCAGGAGGGCAAGCCCCACACTAACCGATAATAAATACATAACTTCTTACCATTAACGCAACTTCTTGGACAGGCGCGGTAGAAGACGGATGGATGGATTCAAAATGCATGAGAATGTTTTATATTTTGAACGTTATTTGAACGCAGGTTCCCTACCCCTGCTCTAGCCGTTAAATAGACCCCCATTTTAGACCAGTGGGGGTTGCCCACATATGTGGTCCTCGCCAAGGTTTCTCATAGTCATCTTGGTCGACGTCCCACTGGGGTGAGTTTTTCTTTGCCCTTATGTGGGCCCTACCGAGGATGTCGTTGTGGTTTGTGCATCCCTTTGAGACACTTGTGATTTAGGGCTATATAAATAAGCCTTGATTGATTGATTAAAGAAGGGCCTAATAAGAACAAACAAAAAACATAAACAACAATAATACCATGATCCACTACTTGGATCATGGCATGTTCTGGTTTGGTTCTGTTTTGTTATCACTCTGTTTAGTATTTGACGTCCTTAGTTCCTGGTGGCACTTCCTGTTTTGTTTCTGTTGCCTAGTTCTAGAAGCATTTAAGTCTCACCTTAAAACTCATTTGTAAACTCTAGCCTTTAAATAGACTCCCTTTTTAGACCAGTTGATCTGCCGTTTCTTTTCTTTTTCTCCTATGTCCCACTCTCCCTTGTGGAGGGGGTCCGGTCCGATCCGGTGGCCATGTACTGCTTGCCTGTGTATCGGCCGGGGACATCTCTGCGCTGCTGATCCGCCTCCGTTTGGGATGGTTTCCTGCTGGCTCCGCTGTGAACAGGACTCTCGCTGCTGTGTCGGATCCGCTTTGGACTGGACTCTCGCGACTGTGTTGGATCCATTATGGATTGAACTCTCACAGTATCATGTTAGACCCGCTCGACATCCATTGCTTTCCTCCTCTCCAAGGTTCTCATAGTCATCGTTGTCACCGACGTCCCACTGGGTGTGAGTTTTCCTTGCCCTTATGTGGGCCTACCGAGGATGTCGTTGTGGTTTGTGCGGCCCTTTGAGACACTAGTGATTTAGGGCTATATAAGTAAACATTGATTGATTCATTGATTTAAACCAGTGTGGGTGGCACTGGGGGCAGGTGTGTAAAGTGTCTTACCCAAGGACACAACGACAGTGACTAGGATGGCGGGAGCGAGAATCGAACCTGGAACCCTCGGCTCGCTAGCACGGCCACTCTACCAACCGAGCTATGCCGAGTAACCGTGTAATACTCTTCCATATCAGTCGGTAGCTAATTGCTTTGTAGATGTGGGAAGCAGCGGGAGGCAGGGTGCAGGTAAAAAGGTGTCTAATGCTTAAACCGGGGGTAGGGAACCTATGGCTCTCAAATGAATCTTAGCTGACATTGCTTAACACGATAAGTAATGAATAATTCCGCTGGTAATCACAATTTCAAAAATAAACAAATGATAAAACATTCTCATGCATTTTAATCCAACCATCCGTTTTCTACCGCACCTGTTCAAGATGTCGCAGTAATGGTAAGAAGTATTATATTTATTATTGGTTAACTTTTAGAATAACAATGTTGTTCAAAAGAATCAGAGACTTATTATTATACTCGACAAATGTTGGTCATACTTAAAAATGCACAAATTTGGTTGGATTCAGTGTTGAAAAATGTTATATGGCTCTAACGGAAATAGTGAAGTGAATTGTGAATTATATGTATATAGCGCTTTTTCTCTAGTGACTCAAAGCACTTTACATAGTGAAACCCAATATCTAAGTTACATTCAAACCAGTGTGGGTGGCACTGGGAGCAGGTGGGTAAAGTGTCTTGCCCAAGGACACAACGGCAGTGACTAGGTTGGCAGAAGTGGGAATCGAACCTGCAACCCTCAAGTTGCTGGCACGGCCACTCGACCAACCGAGCTAAACCGCCCTACATTTTGAAAAATTTGGCTTTCTTAGCTCTCTCAGCCAAAAAGGTTCCCCACCCCTGACGTAGATTATGGCATGTTCTGGTTTTGTTATCACCCTGTTTAGTATTTGACGTCCTTAGTTCCTGGTGGCACTTCCTGTTTTGTTTCGGTTGCCTAGTTACGCATTTAGTGTCACCTGTCTCTTGTTTGTCGTCGCGCACCTGCCTCCTAATTTTCCGTCCCTATTTAAGCCGGCCTTTATTTGTTTTTCGCTCTCGCTGTGTAGTTAGCATCCCATCCAACAGGTGACGTCGCTTCCCCGCATTGTGGTCAAATCCCTTTTGTACTCGTTTAGCTTCAATGCTATTTTGTTCGTTTGTTTTCCTAGCTCACATGCTAGTTCAGTTGTTTTTCTTTGTTAGTGCCTTCGTGCAAGTATTTTGGTTCTTAGTTTGTTCATTAGTTTATAAATAAATCAATATTTGCTTGACTTTCGGAAAAGGTGGGACATCCCTGCGCTAAATGCAAGAAAAACGCAGAGTGGACCGAGAGGTTTCTTCAAGCTTGTCGAGGCAGTCACGAAACAAAAAAAAAAGGGGAATTCCATCTTTCTTTTCATATCGCTGCTATTTTTTTTTTTTTAAAGGGGGAATTCCAGCTATTTTAATAAGGAAGCTTTGGCAGCAAGAGACATCTTTTAGGCAACATTCTTAATCTATATCCACAAGATACTTTTTTAAGACTATTTCTGGCGACCCGGGTGAGTCCCGAGGTTCTCCCGGAGCCACCGTTCTCACGGTTTCTCACGATTTCCGCCCCAGACAATAATGCTGCGACACCGTTCTTCGCTGGGCGCCGTTTCCGGCCGGACAATAATAACGGTTACACCTAGGAGGACAAGCGCGGCAATCAGAAGAGAAGAAGAAGAAGAGATCATCAATCAATCAATCAATGTTTACTTATATAGCCCTAAATCACTAGTGTCTCAAAGGGCTGCACAAACCACTACGACATCCTCGGTAGGCCCACATAAGGGCAAGGAAAACTCACACCCAGTGGGACATCGGTGACAATGATGACTATGAGAACCTTGGAGAGGAGGAAAGCAATGGATGTCGAGCGGGTCTAACATGATACTGTGAAAGTTCAATCCATAATAGATCCAACACAGTCGCGAGAGTCCAGTCCAAAGCGGATCCAACACAGCAGCGAGAGTCCCGTTCACAGCGGAGCCAGCAGGAAACCATCCCAAGTGGAGGCGCATCAGCAGCGCACAGATGTCCCCAGCCGATACACAGGCGAGCAGTACATGGCCACCGGATCGGACCGGACCCCCTCCACAAGGGAGAGTGGGACATAGAAGAAAAAGAAAAGAAACGGCAGATCAACTGGTCTAAAAAGGGAGTCTATTTAAAGGCTAGAGTATACAGATGAGTTTTAAGGTGAGACTTAAATGCTTCTACTGAGGTGGCATCTCGAACTGTTACCGGGAGGGCATTCCAGAGTACTGGAGCCCGAACGGAAAACGCTCTATAGCCCGCAGACTTTTTTTGGGCTTTGGGAATCACTAATAAGCCGGAGTCCTTTGAACCCGCAGACTTTTTTTGGGCTTTGGAAAACACTAATAAGCCGGAGTCCTTTGAAAGTAAAAAGAGGAAATGCACGTTCTCTGTCTATGTTTGTTGTTGTATAGGCTATGTTTAAATTTCCTTTTTGTTTTATTTATTTATTTGTTTGTATTTATTTTATTTATTGAGATACCACCACTATCCACCATTTGCTTATTTTGCACAGCTATTTATTTTGTTACTTTAGTGTACTTTGTTACTGATGACTGTTATTTTGTCTGTCAAATATATAAACACTGTGAAATTCATCCATCCATCCATCCATTTTTCTACCGCTTATTCCCTTTTTGGGTTGCGGGGGGTGATGGCGCCTATCTCAGCTACAATCGGGCGGAAAGCGGAGTACACCCTGGACAAGTCGCCACCTCATCGCAGGGCCATTTCATTTTGATTTTGTTGAGTGTGTATATATATATATATATATATATATATATATATATATGTATATATATACGTATATGTATGTATGTATCAATGTGTGTGTGAATATATATGTATATATGTGTGTGTATATATTTATTTGTATGTATAGTATATACAGTTTGTATCTATATGTGTGTTTATATAATATATATAAAATTTCTGTGGTCAGATGAAACAAAAATTGAGCTGTTTGGCCACAATACCCAGGAGGAGAAAAGGTTAGGCCTGTAATCCCAGGAACACCACACCTACCGTGAAGTATGGTGGTGGTAGTATTATGCTCTGGGTCTGTTTTGCTGCCAATAGAACTGGTGCTTTAAATGGGACAATGAAAAAGGGAGGATTACCTCCAAATTCTTCAGTACAAGCTAAAATCACCAACCCCAAGGTTGGGTCTTGGGCGCAGTTGGCTGTTCCAACCGGACAATGAACCCCAAACACACATGGTAAAGGAATAATAATAATAATAATGGATTAGATTTATATCGCGCTTTTCTATTGTTATATACTCAAAGCGCTCACATTCATTCACACCTGGAGGTGGTAAGCTACATCTGTAGCCACAGCTGCCCTGGGGTAGACTGACGGAAGCGTGGCTGCCAGTTTGCGCCTACGGCCCCTCCGACCACCACCAATCATTCATTCATCATTCATTCACCAGTGTGAGCGGCACCGAGGGCGAAGGGTGAAGTGTCCTGCCCAAGGACACAATGGCAGCGACTTTGATGTCAATAGGTGGGAAGCGAACCTGCAACCCTCAGGTTTCTGGCACGGCCGCTCTACCCACTACGCTATGCCGCCCCAAATGGCTAAAACAGGCTAAAATTAAGCATTTTAGCCAATCAGTGGCCGGAATAAAGTCACTTCTGGAACTACCTCGGTTTTTTACGAATTTAAGTTGTTCTTCAACAAGGTTTATTACACAGCGTAGTCGCACAATGTCGTTGCACGAGGCTGTCTAACAACGTCGTGCAATACAACGTTGTGGATACTTTTTCAAAGCACCTAGTGCCCCAAGACCCCATAGAGGAGCCTCCACTGGCGGATGCACTTTAACATCATACCCAGGACACTGTGTCCAGTAGGACCTCACCAGTCCCTAGAACAGGGGTCGGGAACCTTTTTGGCTGAAAGAGCCATGAAAGCCAAATATTTAGAAATGTATTTCCGTGAGAGCCATATCATATTTTTTAACACTAAATACAACTAAATGCGTGCATTTTTAAGTAAGACCAACATTTTTAGAGTATAATAAGTGTATTATTCTTTTTAATAACATTGTTATTCTGAAGCTAACCAACAATAAATAAAATGTCATGTCTGTTGATCATGTTTTTGTTTGGCCATGTGCTGTTTGTCTTTTGGACTCTTTAAGTTCCTGTTTTTTTTCCACTCCTTTGTCTGGTTTCCTTGGTTACTCATTTTGTCCACCTGTCTCTGGTGGACAAAATGCCCGCTCACCTGCTTCCCGAGCACTAATCAGAGGCAGTATTTAAGCCCGTCTTTGCCAGTCAGTCGCCCCTGGCGTCAATGTGATCTTGTCTTGCTCTGTGCTGACTTGTTTCATGCCTTGCCATAGCTTCGTGCTTAAGTTTGGTTTATGTTCATAGTCTGTTTATGCGTTAGCTTGGTTCCTTAGCCCAAGTTGTGCCTCCGCCGTGAGGGATTTTTGTTTATATCTTTTTTTAGTCTAAATTAAATCATGTTTTTGTTTGGCCATGTGCTGTTTGTCCTTTGGACTCTTTAAGTTCCTGTTTTTTTTCCCACTCCTTTGTCTGGTTTCCTTGGTTACTCATTATGTCCACCTTTCTCTGGTGGACAAAATGCCCGCTCACCTGCTTTCTGAGCACTAATCAGAGGCAGTATTTAAGCCCGTCTTTGCCAGTCAGTCGCCCCTGGCGTCAATGTGATCTTTTCTTGCTCTGTGCTGACTTGTTTCATGCCTTGCCATAGTTTCGTGCTTAAGTTTGGTTTATGTTCATAGTCTGTTTATGCGTTAGCTTGGTTCCTTAGCCCAAGTTGTGCCTCCGCTGTGAGGGATTTTTGTTTGTATCTTTTTTTAGTTGAAATTAAATCATGTTTTTACCTAAATGCCATGTCCCGAGTAGTCCGTCTGCCTTCCTGGGGGAACGACCCTGCAGCAAGCTGCAACCCCCCCCCCTTCATCGTGACATAAAATACTTTATACCATTAATGCGACTTCTTGAACAGGTGCGGTAGAAAACGGATGGATGGATCTTTATTTTTAGCCCTATGATTACCAGCGAAATTATTCGTAATTTTGGTGTTAAGCAATGTCAGCTAAGATTCATCTGAGAGCCAGATGCAGTCATCAAAAGAGCCACATCTGGTTCTAGAGCCATAGGTTCCCTACCCCTGGCCTAGAAGATAAACCTTCCACTACTAATGCACTCTAACTGGCGTCCTTACAAGGCTACCACCCCCCTCCCAGTCCCTACCATCATCAGTCCCACTCCTTGTCACCCTTTGTGACGCTCCACTCCTCGCCTGGGGGGAACCGAGGGGTCTTTCCGGCACAGTGCGCTCGACTGGGCCGGGCCGCGCTCCCAGCTGGGATGCCATTAAGTCCCAGTAAACGAGACACACTCGAGTAACGGAGGTGCGGGAGGGGGGGGGTGGTGGTAGGAACTGGAAGGAAGTAGGAGCTTCAACGACAACATCCTTTAAATCTTCAAACGTTGGGCTATATTTACAGCTATCTTTCTGGAATTAAGAAGAAAGATACCTCTCCTTCTCCAGGGAGCACAAAACCCAAACCCAGCCCTCGGGAGATTCGAACAGAAGGACAAACCCAACCCCCCCTGCCACAGCCCTCGTATCCAAGGAAGAGTAGACTTCTTTATTCTAGATTTTGCCGCCGGGAGTTGAAGGGGGTGCGCCTTGTTTTGCTCCCCGTCGCCTCCTCAAACCATAACAACAGATAGCTTGCATGCAAACACGTTAGCATTTAGCATCTTTATCCGGATCACAGAAACTGTATCAAAATAGGTCGAAACTCAACCTCCACCGAAGCTTCAACATCTCTTGACCGATTTAAACGATTCCAACATCCAACCATCCATCCATCATCTTCCGCTTATCCGAGGTCAGGTCGCGGGGGCAGCAGCCTAAGCAGGGAAGGCCAGACTTCCCTCTCTCCAGCCACTTCGTCTAGCTCTTCCCGGGGGATCCCGAGGCGTTTCCAGCCCAGCCGGGAGACATAGTCTTCCCAACGTGTCCTGGGTCTTCCCCGTGGCCTCCTACCACCTGGACGTGCCCTAAACACCTCCCTAGGGAGGCGTTCGGGTGGCATCCTGACCAGATGCCCGAACCACCTCATCTGGCTCCTCTCGATGTGGAGGAGCAGCGGCTTTACGTTAAGCTTCTCCCCCTATCTCTAAGGGAGAGCCCCGCCACCCGGCGGAGGAAACTCATTTGGGCCGCTTGTACCCGTGATCTTATCCTTTCGGTCATGACCCAAAGCTCATGACCACAGGTGAGGATGGGAACGTAGATCGACCGGTAAATTGAGAGCTTTGCCTTCCGGCTCAGCTCCTTCTTCACCACAACGGATCGATACAACGTCCGCATTACTGAAGACGCCGCACCGATCCGCCTGTCGATCTCACGATCCACTCTTCCCCCACTCGTGAACAAGACTCCTAGGTACTTGAACTCCTCCACTTGGGGCAGGGTCTCCTCCCCAACCCGGAGATGGCACTCCACCCTTTTCCGGGCGAGAACCATGGACTCGGATTTGGAAGTGCTGATTCTCATTCCGGTCGCTTCACACTCGGCTGCGAACCGATCCAATGAGAGCTGAAGATCCCGGCCAGATGAAGCCATCAGGACTACATCATCTGCAAAAAGCAGAGACCTAATCCCGTGGTCACCAAACCGGAACCCCTCAACGCCTTGACTGCGCCTAGAAATTCTGTCCATAAAAGTTATGAACAGAATCGGTGACAAAGGACAGCCTTGGCGGAGTCCAACCCTCACTGGAAATGTGTTCGACTTACTGCCAGCAATGCGGACCAAGCTCTGACACTGATCATACAGGGAGCAGACCGCCACAATAAGACAGTCCGATACCCCATACTCCCCATCCAACCAATTCAGCTCATTATCATTTCCCCCCCCCCCAAAAATCCCGCTTTTCCCCAAAATTCCCAAATTTCCAGGAAGTTCCCATTGAAATGAATGGGACATTTTTTCATATTGCTCAACCCCCACATTTTTCAACCGATTCAAACTATTCAACCCTTAACTCATCCTAGACCAGGAGTCACCAACGCGGTGCCCGTAAGGACCAGATGAGTCGCCCGCTGGCCTGTTCTAAAAATAGCTCAAATAGCAGCACTTACCAGTGAGCTGCCTCTATTTTTTAAATTGTATTTATTTACTAGCAAGCTGGTCTCGCTTTGCTCGACATTTTTAATTCTAAGAGAGACAAAACTCAAACAGAATTGGAAAATCCAAGAAAATATTTAAAAGACTTGGTCTTCACTTGTTTAAATAAATTAATTTATTTTTTCACTTTGCTTCTTATAACTTTCAGAAAGACAATTTTAGAGAAAAAATACAACCTTAAAAATGATTTTAGGATTTTTAAACACATATACCTTTTTACCTTTTAAATTCCTTCCTCTTCTTTCCTGACAATTTAAATCAATGTTCAAGTATTTTTTTTTATTGTAAAGAATAATAAATACAATTTAATTAAGTCTTAATTTTAGCTTCTGTTTTTTCCAGGAAGAATATTTGTGAACATTTCTTCCAACTTATTTTGATTAAAATTCCCCCCCAAAAAATTCTGGCAAATCTAGAAAATCTTTAGAATCTTTATTTCAAAGTATTTTGAATTTCTTTTAAAATTTTTGTTCTGGAAAATCTAGAAGAAATAATGATTTGTATTTGTTAGAAATATAGCTTGGTCCAATTTGTTATATATTCTAACAAAGTGCAGATTGGATTTTAACCTATTTAAAACATGTCATTAAAATTGTAAAATTAATCCTAATCAGGAAAATTTAGTAATGATGTTCCATAAATTATTCTTAAAATTATTTTAAAAAGATTTAAATTAGCTAGTTTTTCTCTTCTTTTTTTTCAGAGGAATTTTGAATGTTAAAGAGTCGAAATGTTATGTTTCAAAATGTTATTTTCATTTTTTTCCTGTTTTCTCATTTTTTAAACCCTTCAATTAAGTGTTTTTTCATCAATTATTCTCTACAAAAAAACCTTCCGTAAAACGAAAAAAATTGTACGACGGAATGACATTTTTATATATATATATATATATAGATTTATTTATTAAAGGTAAATTGAGCAAATTGGCTATTTCTGGCAATTTATTCAAGTGTGTATCAAACTGGAAGCCCTTTGCATTAATCAGTACCCAAGAAGTAGCTCTTGGTTTCAAAAAGGTGTCCTATACATTTAAAATAACATGTTTCCACGTCTAACACATTTCCAGGAATTCCCTTTTTTGTTTTTTTTTGTAACCTTCTTTCCAAACTTTTTTGTTTGACTACTCCTTTTCCTCTTTTCATCCATTTTCAACTATTCCACTATCAGAAGCTAATAGCCAGAAGCTATTAAACAGAAGCTAACAGCTGTAAACTGATAGCTAGAAGCTAATAGCCGGAAGCTAGTAACCACAAGCTAATCACCAGAAGCTAATAGGTAGAATCTAATAGCCGGAAGCTAACAGTCAGAAGCTAATACCCAGGAACTGATAGCAGGAAACTAATGGCCGGAAGCTAATTGCCTCATCCAGTTAAGATATAAATGTACTTCTACCGTGCCTTAACTGTATGAAAGTGAGAAAAAAAAGCTAACAATTATTAGCTTGTTAGCAACTTTCCTGGTTCATGAAGGCTGATGCGAGTGAAACTAAAAATGAATAAAACCCCGCCTTATTCAAGATATTTTCCCCAAAAAATGTGTTCTTTTCGCATAATAACATACAACTTTACCGCTAGCAAAGCTCAACAATAAGAACGTTATTTGTTAGCTAGCTAGCAAGCTACTCCCTCATTCAAAATTAGGAAAATAAGAATGTTTTGCTTTGGAGTAAACCGACTAGCTTCCTGCCTGGTAAATAATACAATTCTGTTACGATCGACAAGTCGGCAAAAGAAGGAAAGCGCCGGCTTTAACGTCCTAGCCGTGTTTTCCGACGCTCGTCAAACATTTATCGCCGTCTTCTATGGAAGTTCGAAATCTAATTCCGTATTCTTAAGTCACCACTTCGACCCATTGCAAACCGTCAAACGTGCGTGTTGTTGGCATTATCGCAACTCGAGCTAAGAAGATATTTTTCCCTGACGGGACACAAGATTAGGTACAACTGCCCCATATGGACGCAGGAAAGGGAAGTCAGATGAGTTCCAACCTGCTGACCTCCACGTGATGTCCCTTTTCCCCAACACACAAACACACACACACACACACACACACACACACACACACACACACACACACACACAGGTTATTATTTGGAATGGGGACCAAGTTTTCGATCTGTAATTGTGGGGACCACCCTTTCAACAGGTTGTGGGGGCATAAATAAAATTAGGTAAAATGGCCACACACACACAGGTTATTATCCTCATATGTTGATGTCTCAAGAAAGATAAAAATACAAGAAAACACACACACACACACACACACACACACACACATACACACACACACACACACACACACACAGACACAGGTTATTATTTGGAATGGGGACCAAGTTGTTGTTCATAACTTGTGGGGACCACCCTTTCAACAGGTTGTGGATGCATAAAAAAATTTAGCTAAAATGGCCACACACACACACACAAACAAACAAACAAACACACACACACACACACACACACACAGGTTATTATTTGGAATGAGTACCAAGTTGTTGTTCTGTAATTGTGGGGACCACCCTTTCAACAGGTTGTGGAGGCATAAATAAAATTAGGTAAAATGGCCACACACACACACACACACACACACACACACACACACACACACACACACACACACACACACACACACACACTCACACACACCCACCCACCCACACACACACCCACACACACACACACACACACACACACAGGTTATTATTTGGAATGAGTACCAAGTTGTTGTTCTGTAATTGTGGGGACCACCCTTTCAACAGGTTGTGGAGGCATAAATAAAATTAGGTAAAATGGCCACACACACACACACACACACACCCACCCACCCACCCACCCACCCACACACACACACACACACACACACACACACACACACACACACACACACACACACACACACACACAGGTTATTATTTGGAATGAGTACCAAGTTGTTGTTCTGTAATTGTGGGGACCACCCTTTCAACAGGTTGTGGAGGCATAAATAAAATTAGGTAAAATGGCCCCACACACACACACACACACACACACACACACACACACAGGTTATCATTTGGAATGTGGACCAAGTTGTTGTTCATGACTTGTGGAGGCATAAAAAAAAAGAGGTAAAATGGCCACTGCCCAGTTAGCTTATACACGTCTTTAAATCTCTGGATTGATGAAGTAATGTGCGGATCATTCTTACTGGGGACCCTGGGGAAAAAGAGTTAACATGGTTCATGGGGACCAAATTTAAATTGTTTTGCATACTTCACACAAATTTGTACGTGACTACTGAGGACCAGTTTTAAAAAAAAGGGAAAATGTGCAAATATCTTCCAGTCAAACTAACCAGTAAACATGTTTTACTGACCAAATCTTAAAAATCACTTAAGCATCTTCAGAATGGATCTGACTATCATTTAAAAAGGACCTGTTGTTGTGTCCCCATACCGTCAGAAGTCCCCTAAAGTGTGTAAACAGAGAGGATGTCCCCATTAAGTCAGCATTGCCAGAAAACACACACACACACACACACACACACACACACACACACACACACACACACACACACACACACACACACACACACACACACACACACATTCCATTCCATTCAAGGATTTCGGTGCGCACAACAACTCCGCCGGCCAATCAGGAGTGCTCCAGTCGGTCACGTGACTCCTCCTCCTAATGAAATGATGAGCCATTAGGTCAGCGCACACCGGATTCGCAGTGGTGGAAACGAAACAATACGCTGACAAATGGCGGTCACATGCACTTTACAACACGTCGCACTGTATAGATGATATTGTACGTGTCGTTAATTACAGGCCTCGTTATCGGCCAATTAAGTCGGACATCGGTGGTTTTATTCGGGCCATTTAGAGACATTCCAGGATAATAGTACACATGCGGATAATATAGGAAACATTTGTTTGAATTGTAACGTTAGGCAAGGATTACACACGGTGCTCTAGGCAAATGCAGAAATATTTGTTTAAAAAAAAATTAATAATAATTTTAACAAATACTGATAAAATACATAAATGTATATATAAAATTATCAAATTATTTTATTTTATTTTTGAGATGTTTTATGTGTTTTTAACTACTCTTGTATCCTTTTGAACTTTGTAGCACTTTGAGATTGACTAATGTAAAGTGTTTTATAAATTAAATGTATTATTATTATTATTAATATCCACACAACTAGAAAATAAATGTAAATGCATTGTGTCACATGGTTCTGTATACTCTACTAAAATGATTTTGTTAAAAATATTATTAATACATATTAAAAAATAATAAAAATACTAATATAAATAAATACATATTTACATATAAATAATGTAATAGTAATACAATAAAAATGCACAAATAAATGCATTAATATACCTTGTGTTGCTTAGTTCTAAGTGGTTTTCACAACAGAATCAGGTGTAAAAAAAGTTCGGTATACATTTGAAAAATAAGAATGAAAAAAAAAAAACATCTGAAAAATTATAATACATATTAATAAAATATATGAAATTGGAGAAACAGGAAAAAATTCAACAAATATACGCACAACTAAATAAATATAAATGCGTTGTCACAAAGTGTTTTTTTTATTGAATAAAAAGTGTTAAAATGTTTTGTACAAGCTACTAAAATAAAAAAATCTTAGAAAACTAAAATAAAAGATTATTAATGATAAATATTAAAAAAATATAATAGTAATTAGATAAAAATTCACAAATAAATCCATAAATTTACCTTGTGCCACATAGTGTTTTTTTTAATAAAGCATAAAGTATTATAAAAAAAAGTTCTGTATACTTTATAAAAATAACAATGAAAAAACATCTGAAAAATTATAATATTAATGAAATACATGAAATTGGAGTAACAACAGGGAAAACAAATCTAATAAATATACGCACTACTAAATAAATATAAAAGCTTTGTGTCACATAGTTTTAAGTGTTTTTTATATCGAATAAAAGTGTTCAATGTTTTGTACAAGCTACTAAAATAAAACTAAAATAAAATATCAATTAAAAATATTAAAAATACTATAATAGTAATTAAATAAAAATACACAAATAAATCCATTTACCTTGCGTCGCAAAGTGGTTTTTAATACGAATAAAGTGTATTCAAAACAAAGTTCTGTATACTTTATGTATACAAGAATAAAAAAAGAAACTAATAAAAAAATGTATATAAAATTTGAATAAAAATAGACAAACATATAATAAATATACACGCAAGTACAATAAAATATAAATGCATTGTCTCAGTTTTTCGTGTTTTTTATATTAAATGAAAATTGTTAAATTCTAAAATAAAACAAAAATAAAACATGAATAATGATACATCTTACAAATAATATAACAGTAATGAAATAGAAATCCACAAATAAAAGCATTGATTTTCCTCATAGTAGTAAGTGGTTTTCTCAACGGAATAAAGCGTAAAAAAAGTTCTGTATACTACATAAAAATAAGAATTGGAATATTTTGCAACAAATATTGATAAAATATATGAGATTGAAGTAACAACAGAAAAGAAATCTAATAAATATACGCACAACTAGGGTAAAAAAATATAAATGCATTGTGTCACATAGTTTTAACTGTTTTTTATATTGAATAAAAAGTGTTTAGTTTTGTATAAGCTACTAAAATAAAAAAAATACTTATGATACTTATTAAAATAATAGTAATTATATAAAAATCCACAAACAAATCCATAGATTTAGCTTGTGTCACATGGTGTTTTTTATGACAAATAAAGTCTTCAAATAAATGTTCTGTATGTTTTAAGTATGTAGGAATAAAAAAAAAAAACAGGAAACATTTTAATGAATAATAATAAAATTAGAGTAAGAATAGGGAGAAATCTAATATATAAGCAACTACAATAAAAAATATATAAATGCAATGTGTCGGTTTTATCTGGTTTTTATATTAAATGAAATGTGTTAAATGTTCTGTACAAGCTACTAACATAAAATTAATAAAAGATTATTAATGATTCATGTTAAAAATAATATAATAAATAAAAATCCACACATAAATGCATATGTTTACCTTGCGTAACAGTGGATTTTATGACAAATAAAGTGTTATAAAAAAGTTTTATGTATACAGGAATAAAAAATAAAAAATCTAAGAAATAATAACAAAATATATAAAATTAGCATAAGAATAGAGAAACATCTAATAAATATACACACAACTAGAATGAAAAATATATAAATGCAATAAGTCAGTTTTACGTGATTTTATATTAAATGAAATGTGTTAAGTGTTCTGTAGAGTCTATAAAAATTAAATTAATAAAACATTATTGATACATAAAAGATAATATAATAGTAATGAAACAAAAATCCACAAATACATGCATAGATTTACCTTGCCTCACATAGTGGTTTTGTGACAATTCTAGTGTTTTAGAAAAGTTTTACGTATATAGGAATTTTAAAATTAATCATCTAAGAAATAATAATAAAATATATAAAATTAGCATAAGAATAGAGAAACATCTAATAAATATACACACAACTAGAATAATAAATATATAAATGTAATGTTTTAGTTTTACGCGATTTTATATTAAATAAAATGTGTTAAATGTTCTGTAAAAGTCTATAAAAATGTAATTAATAAAACATTAATAATGATACATATTAAAGATAATATAATGGTAGTGAAATGAAAATCCACAAATAAATGCATAGATTTACCTTGCCTCACATAGTGGTTTTTATGACGAATAAAGTGTTATAAAAAGTTTTACGTATATAGAAATAAAAAAAATAATAATTCTAAGAAATAGTAATAGAATATATAAAATTTGAGTAAGAATAGAGAAACATCTAATAAATATACACACGACTAGAATAACAAATATATAAATGCAATGTTTCAGTTTTACGCGTTTTTTATATTAAATAAAATGTGTTAAATGTTCTGTAGAGTCTATAAAATTAAATTAATAAAACATGAATAATGATACATATTAAAGATAATATAATAGTAGTGAAATGAAAATCCACAAATAAAGGCATAGATTTATCTTGCCTCAAATAGTGTTTTTTATGACAAATAAAGTGTTATAAAAAGTTTTACGTATGTAGGAATAGAATAAAAATAATTCTAAGAAATAGTAATAAAATATATAA
Source organism: Nerophis ophidion (assembly GCF_033978795.1). NCBI lineage: Eukaryota > Metazoa > Chordata > Actinopteri > Syngnathiformes > Syngnathidae > Nerophis > Nerophis ophidion. The sequence continues at coordinate 12,144,699 of NC_084618.1, read as the reverse complement.
AATTAGAGTAAGAATAGAGAAAAATCTAATATACACACAACTACAAAAAAAGTACATAAATGTAATGTGTCAGTTTTACATGCATATTAAATAAGATGTGTTGAATGTTCTGTAGTTTATAAAAATAAAATTAATAAAACATTATTAACGATACATATTAAAGATAATACAATAGTAATGAAATGAAAATCCACAAAAAAAATGCATAGATTTACCTTGCCTCACATAGTGGCTTTTATGACGAATAAAGTGTTATAAAAAAGTTTTACGTATACAGAAATTACAAAATAATACTAAGAAATAGTAATAAAATATATGAAATTAGAGTAAGAATAGAAAAAATCTGATATACACACAACTAGAATAAAAATATATAAATGTGTCAGTTTTACATGTATATTAAATAAAATGTGTTGAATGTTCTGTAGAGTTTATAAAAATAAAAATAATAATACATTGTTAATGATACATATTAAAGATATGATAGTAATGAAATAAAAATCCACAAATAAATGCATAGATTTGCCTTGTCACACAAAGCGGTTAATGATGAACAAAATGTTATAAAAATTTTTTACGTGTATAGGATTATTTTCTAATAATTCTCACAAATAATAAGAAAAATATAAAGTTATAGTAAGAATAGAGAAAAATCTAATAAACATAAATTAGAATAAAAAAATAAATGCATTGTGTTGGCTTTACTGTTTTTTTTTCATATTATAGTGTTAAATTTTCTTTAGAGTTTATAAAAATTAAAATATTAAAACATTAATGATACATATAAATGCATAGATTTATGTTGTGTCATATAGTGGTTTTTATGACAAATAAAATGTTATAAAAAACTTTTACGTATATAAGATTTTATTTTAAATAATCCTCACAAATAATAATAAATATATAAAATTATAGTAAGAATAGAGAAAAATCTAATAAATATAAATTGGAATTAAAAAAAAAATCACTGCATTGTGTTAGTTTCACTGTTTTTTTTATATTATAGTGTTAAATGTTCTGTAGTTTATAAAAATAAAAATATTAAAACATTATTAATGATACATATTAAAGAGGATATAATAGTAATGAAATAAAAATCCACAAATAAATGCATGGATGTACCTTGTGTCACATAGTGGTTTTTATGACAAATACAATGTTATAAAAAGTTTTACATATATAGGATTTTTTAACAAATAATAATAAATATATAAAATTATAGTAGGAATAGAGAAAAATCTAATAAACATAAATTAGAATAAAAAAAATAAATGCATTGTGTTGGCTTTACTGTTTTTTTCATATTATAGTGTTAAATGTTCTGTAGAGTTTATAAAAATAAAAATATTAAAACATTGATGATACATATTAAAGATGATATAATAGTAATGAAATAAAAATCCACAAATAAATGCATAGATTTACCTTGTGTCACATAGTGGTTTTTATGACAAATAAAATGTTATAAAAAAGTTTTACGTATATAAGATTTTATTTTAAATAATCCTCACAAATAATAATAAATATATAAAATTATAGTAAGAATAGAGAAAAATCTAATAAATATAAATTGGAATAAAAAATAATAATAAATGCATTGTGTTAGTTTTACTGTTTTTTTATATTATAGTGTTAAATGTTCTGTAGGGTTTATAAAAATAAAAATAATAAAACATTATTAATGATACATATTAAAGATGATATAATAATAATGAAATAAAAATCCACAAATAAATGCATAGATTTACCTTGTGTCACATAGTGGTTTTTATGACAAATAAAATGTTATAAAAAAAGTTTTACGTATATAGGATTTTTTTTAAATAATTCTCACAAATAATAATAAATATATAAAATTATAGTAAGAATAGAGAAAAATCTAATAAATATAAATTGGAATTAAAAAAAAACTGCATCATGTTAGTTTTACTGTTTTTTTATATTATAGTGTTAAATGTTCTGTAGAGTTTATAAAAATAAAAATATTAAAACATTAATGATACATATTAGAGGATATAAGAGTAATGAAATAAAAATCTACAAATAAATGCATAGATGTACCTTGTGTCACATAGTGGTTTTTATGACAAATAAAATGTTATAAAAAAGTTTTACATATATAGGATTTTTTAAAAATAATAATAAATATATAAAATTATAGTAAAAATAGACAAAAATCTAATAAATATAAATTGGAATTAAAAAAATAAATGCAATGTATTAGTTTTACTGTTTTGTTTATATTATAGTGTTAAAGTTTCGGTAGTCTTTAAAAATAAAAATAATAAAACATTAATACTAAATATGTATTTAAAAATAATATTAATTAAAGAAATACAAAAAGAATAGTTCAAAGAGGCGGTATTCTTTAAAAATAAAAATAATAAAACATTAATACTAAATATGAATTTAAAAATAATATTAATTAAACAAATACAAAAAGAATAGTTCAAAGAGGGTCAAATGCAAAAAAAAAAATGCTAACATGCTTTTCATTAATATAAAAACAATTAAAAATAAGAAAATAAATGGACATGTTTGTGTTTGAATGAAGTAAAGTTCTACTGTACTCTCAACTTTATGCATCAATAATGTTCCTCACTGGCCACAACATTAGGTACACCAAAACCTTCTGCAATGGGACATATTAGTTATTGATTAGTGATTGATTGGCGTGGTGCTCATTATGTTGCTGTTCCTAATGTTTTGGCCCCCTTGCTTCGAGTCCAAACATTAGGGACAGCCGTGGCCGTACCTAATGTAGTGTCCCAATCGATACCGACCTGCTGGTAGTTGTCGTCCCCGGGCCGGAAGACGTTGTCCACGGGCTGCAACCTCAGGTTGACGTGGGGGAAATTGTGCAGCCAGTAAGTCCACCACGGCGCGATGTAATCCACGCGAGAAGAAGACATCCCTGCTCGGCGGCGTAAAAACAGCCAAGAATTAAAACGAGCAAATAAAAAGTTGAAATAAAGGCAGCGTCCACGCGTGTTTAAGGCCAAAGTTGGTCACGCGTGAGACAAAGGCGGGGATGGGAACATGCTCGGTGCGGCGTGGGGGTTTACACGCACGAACAGTACCAAAAAAAACACGCCGAGCAAAACACGCGATCCGGTTCGATCTGTGTGTGGATCCACTGTGCGTGGACGCGCGTCTCGCTCCGGACCCACGACGCGCGCGGCCACCACCGAGCGGGAGCGGGAGCGCGCAACGCCCCCCCAGCGGGGATGCGTGACCCTTGGGAGTGGGTGGGGGCGGGGCCGTGACGGACAGAAGTGTCCACGAGGAGCGTCCGCGAGTGGGAGACTGAGCGAGGATTCTCATTCATGTTGGCTTTGTCCCAGTTTGCTGCTGGAAGACAAGCGCAGCTCAAGCGCTGCTTTGCCGCCATCTGCTGGACAAACACCGTGTCGCACTTCTAACATCTCAACAATGGCAGCGAGGCGCATGTGTGTTAAAGGCCTACTAAAATGTTCTTATTTAAACATTCTATGTGTCATACTTGATCATTTGGCAATATTTCCATATTTTTGCTGAAAGGATTTAGTAGAGAACATCCACGAGAAAGTTCGCAACTTTTGGTCGCTACTAAAAAAGCCTTGCCTGTACCGGAAGTAGCAGACGATGTGCGTGTGACGTCACAGGTTGTGGAGCTCCTCACATCTGAACATTGTTTATAATCATAGCCTCCAGCAGCAAGAGCGATTTGGACCGAGAAAGCGACAATTTCCCCATTAATTTGAGCGAGGATGAAAGATTCGTGGATGAGGAAGGTTAGAGTGAAGCACAAAAAAAAAGAAAAGAAAAAGCGACGGCTCCAGTGGGACCGATTCAGATGTAATTAGACACATTTACAAGGATAATTCTGGATGATCCCTTATCTGCTTATTGTTTTAATAGTGTTTTAGTGAGATTGTAAAGTCATACCCGAAAGTCGGATGGCTGTGGTGAACGCCAGTGTCTCTGAGAGAAGCCAAGATCACAGCTGCCTTTTTGAGCTGCAGGAGTAGGTCGCACAATCCACTAATGTAAGAGCCGACTTAATATCACAATTTCCCCCCAAAACATGCTGGTTGACGTAGAGAAAACATGTTCGTTTGACCGCTCTGTGTTAAAGCTTCACAACAAACAAAGAAACACCGGCTTGTTTTAATAGTGTTTTAGTGAGATTATAAAGTCATACCTGAAAGTCGGATGGCTGCGGTGAACGCCAGTGTCTCTGAGAGGAGCCAAGATCACAGCTGCCTTTTTGAGCTGCAGGAGTAGGTCGCATAATCCGCTGATGTCTCCTGTAAGAGCCGACTTAATATCACAATTTACCCCAAAAACATGCTGGTTGACGTAGAGAAAACATGTTCGCGTGACCGCTCTGTGTTAAAACTTCGCAACAAACAAAGAAACACCGGCTTGTTTTAAGTGAAGTGAATTATATTTATATAGCGCTTTTCTCTAGTGACTCAAAGCGCTTTACATAGTGAAACCCATTATCTAAGTTACATTTAAACCAGTGTGGGTGGCACTGGGAGCAGGTGGGTAAAGTGTCTTGCCCAAGGACACAACGGCAGCGACTAGGATGGCGGAAGCGGGAATCGAACCTGCAACCCTCAAGTTGCTGGCACGGCCGCTCTACCGACCGAGCTACGCCGCCCCACTAATGTCTCCTGTAAGAGCCGACTTAATATCACAATTTTCCCCAAAACATGCTGGTTGACGTAGAGAAAACATGTTCGCTTGACCGCTCTGTGTTAAAGCTTCGCAACAAACAAAGAAACACCGGCTTGTTTTAATAGTGTTTTAGTGAGATTATAGTCATACTTGAAAGTCGGATGGCTGCAGTGAACGCCAGTGTCTCTGAGAGAAGCCAAGATCACAGCTGCCTTTTTGAGCTGCAGGAGTAGGTCGTATAATCCACTGTCTCCTGTAAGAGCCGACTTAATATCACAATTTACCCCAAAAACATGCTGGTTGACGTGGAGAAACATGTTCGCTTGACCGCTCTGTGTTAAAGCTTCGCAACAAACAAACACCGGCTTGTTTTAATAGTGTTTTAGTGAGATTATAAAGTCATACCTGAAAGTCGGATGGCTGCGGTGAACGCCAGTGTCTCTGAGAGGAGCCAAGATCACAGCTGCTTTTTTGAGCTGCAGGAGTAGGTCGCATAATCCGCTGATGTCTCCTGTAAGAGCCGACTTAATATCACAATTTCCCCAAAAACATGCTGGTTGACGTAGAGAAAACATGTTCGCTTGACCGCTCTGTGTTAAAACTTCGCAACAAAGAAACACCGGCTTGTTTTAAGTGTTTTAGTGGGATTATAGTCATACTTGAAAGTCGGATTGCTGCGGTGAACGCCAGTGTCTCTGAGAGAAGCCAAGATCAAAGCTGCCTTTTTGAGCTGCAGGAGTAGGTCGCACAATCCACTAATGTCTCCTGTAAGAGCCGACTTAATATCACAATTTTCCCCAAAACATGCTGGTTGACGTAGAGAAAACATGTTCGCTTGACCGCTCTGTGTTAAAACTTCGCAACAAACAAAGAAACACCGGCTTGTTTTAATAGTGTTTTAGTGAGATTATAGTCATACTTGAAAGTCGGATGGCTGCGGTGAACGCCAGTGTCTCTGAGAGAAGCCAAGATCACAGCTGCCTTTTTGAGCTGCAGGAGTAGGTCGCATAATCCACCGTCTCCTGTAAGAGCCGACTTAATATCACAATTTACCCCAAAAACATGCTGGTTGACGTGGAGAAACATGTTCGCTTGACCGCTCTGTGTTAAAGCTTCGCAACAAACAAAGAAACACCGGCTTGTTTTAATAGTGTTTTAGTGAGATTATAGTCATACTTGAAAGTCGGATGGCTGCGGTGAACGCCAGTGTCTCTGAGAGGAGCCAAGATCACAGCTGCCTTTTTGAGCTGCAGGAGTAGGTCGCATAATCCACTATTGTCTCCGGTAAGATAAATATCACAATTTTCCCAAAAACATGCTGGTTGACGTAGAGAAACATGTTCGCTTGACCGCTCTGTGTTAAAGCTTCACAACAAAAAGAAACACCGGCTGTGTTTCGGTTGCTAAAGGCAGCTGCAATCCACCAACAGCATTCTTCTTTGACGTCTCCATTATTAATTGAACAAATTGCAAAAGATTCAGCAGCACGGGTCTATTTTACTGTGTAATTATGCGATGAAAAGAGACGACTTTTAGCCGTAAGTGGAGCTTGGCTAATATGTCCGCTACAACCCGAGACGTCACAAACACGCGTCATCATTCCGCAACGTTTTCAACAAGAAACTCTGCGGGAAATTTAAAAATTGTAATTAAGTAAACTAAAAAGGCCGTATTGGCATGTGTTGCAATGTTAATATTTCATCATTGATATATAAACTATCAGACTGCGTGGTGGGTAGTAGTGGCTTTCAGTAGGCCTTTAAATCCTACTGAATAGATCTTAATCTTCTTCCCTTTATGCGATTTCAATTTACCGGTATAGAACTCAGCCTCCTCCATTTTTAAAATGATGACAGGTGAAGTGTCACTCGTGACGTCACAAGTTTGACCCGGCGGTTAATACTAGGCATGGGCTAATTATTTTGCGAAGCGAAATTTGACCCGGCAGTAATTCAAGACAGGTGCATACATACTATATGCCCTGCGACAATTCAAGGAAATACGGTATGTCTTGAGCCGCATAAAAATAAAAGCCATTTAACTTACAGATAGCGTGTCATGAGATATAAAGTGAATTAAGAGGACTTAAAGCTAAATGAGATCAAATATAGCAACAAATAAGGCATAATGATGCAATATGTACATATAGGTAGCATAAATAGCATGTTAGCATGACCAAAAATGTCTGATCAGCACTCCACATAAGTCAATAACGTCAACAAAACTCACCTTTGTGCATTCATGCACAGCATTAAAAGTTTGGTGGTCAAAATGAGACGGAAAAAGAAGTGGCATAAAACACGTCTTAGAAAGTCAGAGAAAAGTTGTACATTCAAACAAACTAAGGTGAGTTCAAGGACCGACAAAATTAGTAGAACATTGCGCTCGCCAAATACTCGAATCAATGAAGCATGTTAAATAAAAACAGTGTGCTTTATAACAATTAGGGAGGTTTGTGTCATGTTTGTCCTCCTACAGAAACATGAAAACCAAAAATGTATATTTATTTTTTCCCTTCATGTTTCCATTTTTCATACATTTTTGAAAACGCTCCAGAGCCACTAGGGCGGCGCTAAAGAGCCGCAGGTTGCCGACCACCCCCTAGGAGGTGAGTGGAGCAGTGAGCAGCAACAGTGGCCACGCTCGGGAATCATTTTGCCAATTTAAGCCCTAATTCCAACCCTTGATGTTGAGTGCCAAGCAGGGAGGTAATGGCTCCCGTTTTTATAGTCTTTGGTATGACCTAACCACAAGGCCACCGAGTAGGTATATCATACATGAATAAAATATAGAGCGGCAAGTTTTCTGTAAACGTTGAAGTTTGAAATACTTATAGTACTGAATACTACATTTTATTTTGGATGGAGCAATTTATAAATGGAGATACATTGTACAGTAACATTTGACAATGGTCCAGATTTCAAACAATTTCCCTTGTAGATCATTAAAGTTTGTTTAAGTTGTCAGACTGCTTTATTGTCACCTCTTTAGTGAGTTTCTCTTTCAAAACATTTAAAATAATCAAGAGTTGGAAAGCAGCTTCAATATCATTAATTAACAAGAAAACATTTTATATTTAAAACTTTAACAGACTAAAGTGTTTCATGAAATAATCAGCGTGAGGTTTACCAAACTTGTAGATTTCAGTCAACACAACTGATTGTTTTCCAATTTTTATTACAATTCTCTTTACATGGCAAGTTTACTTCAGCTCCTTGACAGCCAGACCTGCAAGGACAAACACATCTTTTAACTCCACATCATTTTATATCACGCTTGGAAATAATGTTAGTAAACTACTTTATCTTAAAAATGTGCAATCTTTTCCACTTTGACAAAATAACATATACTGCATGAAATGACATCCTTTAATCAGTTATCCAATATTGTAACATTTTTCTAAACAATGTTTGTTTACATACAAACACCAAACATATCTGCTTCAGCAATGATTTCAAAGCAAGCTACCAATTAAACTGTACAATTAAATGACAGTGCAGCATTTTACTGTAACTTTCAACAACTCTAGTACTGTTAGTTAACTCTAGTACTGTTTGTTAAAGGCCTACTGAAATGAGATTTTCTTATTTAAACAGGACTAGCAGGTCCATTCTGTGTCATACTTGATCATTTCGCAATATTGCCATATTTTGACTGAAATGATTTAGTAGAGAACATAGACGATAAAGTTAGCAACTTTTGGTCGCTAATAAAAAAGCCTTGCCTGTACCGAAGTATGTGTGCGTGACGTCACCGGCGTGAGGGCTCCTCACATTGTTTACAATCATGGCCACCAGAAGTAAGAGCAATTCGGACCGAGAAAGTGACAATTTCCCCATTAATTTGAGCGAGGATGAAAGATTCGTGGATGAGGCTATTTATAGTGAAGGACTAAAAAATATATAAAATAAAAAGCAACAGTTCAGGAAGCGGCAGTGTGAGCGTTTCAGATGTAATTAGACACATTTACTAGGATAATTCCGGACGATCCCTTATCTGCTTATTGTTTTAATAGTGTTTTAGTTAGATAGTAAAAACATACCTCAAAGTCAGATGGCTGCGGTGAACGCCAGTGTCTCAGAGAGAAGCTGAGGAGCCAAGATCACAGCTGCCCTTTTTGACAGCTACTGCAGGATGACGCATAATCCACTATTGTCTCCGGTAAGATTAATATCACAATTTTCCCAAAAACATGCTGGTTGACGTACAGAAACATGTTCGCTTGACCGCTCTGTGTTAAAGCTTCGCAACAAACAAAGAAACACTGGCTGTGTCTCGGTTGCTAAAGGCAGCTGCAATCCACCGCTTTCCACCAACAGCATTCTTCTTTGACGTCTCCATTATTAATTGAACAAATTGCAAAATATTCAGCAACACAGATGTCTAAATTACTGTGTAATTATGCGATGAAAAGAAACGACTTTTAGCCGTAAGTAGTGCTGGGCTAATATGTCCGCTACAACCTGAGACGTCACATCATTCTGCGACGTTTCCAACAAGAAACTCTGCGGGAAATTGTAATTTAGTAAACTAAAGCGGGCGTATTGGCATGTGTTGCAATGTTAATATTTCATGATTGATATATAAACTATCTGACCGAGTGGTCGGTAGTAGTGGCTTTCAGTAGGCCTTTAAGTAAATAGTAACAAGCAGCAAATGCAGTTGTAATTTTATTAGATAGTGAAGAAAAAAAACATTTGTCGTAACATTTAATATTTTTTGGAATTATTTTTAAAAAAAATGTCAATGTTAAAGGACAATATACACATATACTTGTGTAAAATCATTGCAATGAATACAATTACAGACCTTGAAAAAAACATAAGCGGCAAAAAGTATTTTTAATTCTATTGTAAGATTAAAAAAGGACATAAGCCAACAACAAATGGTGCATTGACTTGATATCATTAAATGCAACTTGACAAGTCAAAATTAGTGTAAGAACCATAAAGTACAATCAGTTCTTAAGAAAGGTGTCAGGTGCATGTAGCGAGCACAACTCACCTGGAGGAAGTGACTGCTTGAGCTTCTCTGCCTTCTCCTTGTCAGTGATGACCAGGGTGTACAGGTACCTGCTGCAGCGCACCTTGAACTTTACGTTGTCCTTGTTCTTCTTGATCTTCACGGCTGCACACACACACAATGGTCTTGTTTTCACATGTTTTCATGCTCACAATGGCCTCATAACAGCAGGACTGCCACCAAGCTCCAAACAAGTTCGAGTAGTAACAAGACTTCAAATGGATGATAGTCCAATTACATGACTACTTACACTTGGCATCCTTCCTCCTGGCCGTCAGCAGGAAATCTTTGATTTCTTCAATCTTGCGAGGCTACAAACAAACAATGACATATTACTACCTCGCATCAACACAAACCAGCTGTTAATGCCACACTTAATGGTGGAACTGGGTTTTCTGTGACAATCCCATGATCATCCACAATTGGTTGTTGCAAAGGTGTGAAATGCATCAGAGGCAGATCAGCACTGAGATGTAGGATGGAGGTATGGCCAGTGGTCACCCAGCATGTCTCACACATGATCTGCTGTTTTCACAATTTAAATGCTTTGTTTTTAACACCGACACGTAGAATACATCCCAGTTTCGGCCAACCCACAATTCCTTTGACAGCATTTTCTAAGTTCAAACTAATAACATTTAAAGGTGAATAAATTGATTCATTGGAATCCCAATAAAACAAGTTAGACATTTACTTGTGAGTCTGCCAAGTATTTTTTAAATTGCACACTTGCTTGGTTGCTTGTAATGCGACTCAAGTCAACAAGCCACGTTTACTCTAATTTTTTTATCACTAAATTAATAAAAATTACAACGTAAACGTGCTTTGTTTCTATTACTTTGTATTTAAACATAGCGTGGTTGTTAATTCTGGTCTATTAAATTTGCCCAGCCAATTTCATTAATTCAATGTGGCCATTAGGTCACGTGACCACCAGCCTGTGTTCTGATTGGCTCTTGCCCATTATTTAGTAAACACTGGACATGTGCTTTCTGAGTTTTTCCAATTATTTCAAGTTAGTTTGGTGAATTCCTTTGAGCTGTTCTAAAGCAGACCTGGGCATACTAAGGCCTGGGGGCCACATGTGGCCTGTTAAACTTTCCAATCCGGCCTGACAGATATTCCCAAATAATTTTTTTAGATCTGTATGATGGAAAGCGTAGCTGCCATTATGATGTGCAGTAATGTTTTCTAATGACTGTAACACAAACTATTAAGTATTTAAATGGTTAGGATCTGTGTTTTTATATAATATACTAGTTACTATGGTAATCTAATTAGTTACTATGGTAATGTAAGTCACAGCAGCTCAGACGAGGCACCAAGCAGTGTGGGTGGGGAGCGTTTCCACAACAGCCAGCCTATAATGTGGGAGTCAGGGACAGAAGCGGAAGGAGATTTTTGCAACAAAGTTCTAAAGCTTAGCGATACGTCAGATAGTAAGGTGGGGGGTTTCTACCCTTCACATTTATATTTTACTGTTTGTTGCGTTTCGCTTGATTGTAAAATGTTGATGGAAAGGGGGTGTGACGTTCATATATTGTCAATATTCAGTTTTTTATCCTTCATAGTTATAATACTGTATACCTCACATTCTATATTGTCATATACTTTCTGGGTGTCATTCAGTAAAAATTGTTTCAAATTCCATTACGTTTGTCATAACGTTTTTAGCATTTAGTGAAGTTTTGTATTAGTGTTCCTAAACTGAGTTATACCTGCCCCTAGACACATTTTGTTCTCTAATCTGGTCCTCTCCAGAAGCAAAATAATTGCCCAGGCCTGTACTAAATAGTCTAATACAAATGACAGCAAAACATCGTCTGTGATTCAGTGTTAATTTTATCCAAATGTTCATTGTAGTTTTCCAACTGATCACATTTACCTATTGTTCCATGTTATATTTTGAAATTAATTTTACAAGTATCCAAATACAATGTTTTAAAAAAAAAATAGTACAACAATGAACACCCATTCGTTTTTTCCAATCATATTTAAATATAAACAAATATAATGAAATATAAATATATATATATATATATTGTCCAAAATTGTTTTACTCGAGCTCCCACTGGATCGGTTCGCAGCCGAGTGTGAAGCGACCGGAATGAGAATCAGCACCTCCAAGTACGAGTCCATGGTTCTCGCCCAGAAAAGGGATGGAGTGCCATCTCCGGGTTGGGGAGGAGACCCTGCCCCAAGTGGAGGAGTTCAAGTACTTAGGAGTCTTGTTCACGAGCGGAGGAAGAGTGGATGGTGAGATCGACAAGCGGATCGGTGCGGCGTCTTCAGTAATGCGGACTTTGTATCGATCCGTTGTGGTGAAGAAGGAGCTGAGCCGGAAGGCAAAGCTTTCAATTTACCGGCGATCTACGTTCCCATCCTCACCTATGGTCATGAGCTTTGGGTTATGACCGAAAGGATAGGATCACGGGTACAAGCGGCCGAAATAAGTTTCCTCCGCCGGGTGGTGGGTCTCTCCCTTAGAGATAGGGTGAGAAGCTCTGCCATCTGAGAGGAGCTCAAAGTAAAGCCGCTGCTCCTCCACATGGAGAGGAGCCAGATGAGGGGGTTCAGGCATCTGGTCAGGATGCCACCCGAACGCCTCCCTAGGGAGGTGTTTAGGGCACGTCCAACCGGCAGGAGGCCACGGGGAAGACCCAGGACACATTGGGAAGACTATGTCTCCCGGCTGGCCTGGGAACGCCTCGGGATCCCCCGGGAAGCGCTGGACGAAGTGGCTGGAGAGAGGGAAGTCTTGCCTTCCCTGCTTAGGCTGTTGCCCCCGCGGCCTGACCTCTGATAAGCGGAAGAAGATGGATGGATGTTTTACTTTAAAAAGTTGTAATAGCCCAGAACTTAAATTTTACCTCAGGGACATGACAGCGATATCACTAAAATCGTCCTTACAAGGTATGTATGATCAAACTGTAAATTAATTTAATAACATAGCATTCCTATTCAATGGTGCTATGTTGTCAAAACTAGCAAGATGGCAGTTATTAACTAAAGGTTTCTATTATTTCCTCGAATAATAAGACCTCAAAGGGTATCTTATAACCCGTTTAAGTGATGTTATGTCGGTAAATACACGTTAGCAAGCAGACTGTGAGGAGTAGTTTTAGACTGGCTAAAAAGTTATTTAGATAATAGACAAGACTTTGTGGATTTTTTGGGTAATACATCTGAACAAATGAGGATTGAATGTGGAATTCCACAAGGTTCGGTTTTGGGACCTAAATTGTTTATTTTGTATATTAACGATATATGTGAGGTATCAAATTTATTGAAATTTTTCTTATTTGCGGACGACACCAAATGTTATAGTTCGGGACATGACTTAAAAGCATTATCAATCCTTATTGAACAGGAAATGATTAAACTTAAAAGATGGTTGGATGTCGACAAATTATCATTAAATGTAAAAAAAAAATACAAAGTTTATGATTTTTGGTAAGAGGAAAAGGGAGGACAGCGTCAATCTGTCAATAGATGGAGTTGATATTGAAAGGGTTTCTGAACTTAGATTTTTAGGAGTGATACAGGATGACGGTCTGACATGCAAATCTCATATTGCACATGTACGAAGAAAGATGTCTAAGAGTAATTTTATATTATAGGGCAATGCGTATAATTGTATTGTGCACTTATATTGCCATATATCAGCTTCTGTGTGGAAGAACACATAAGATTAACGTAAAGGCATTGTATAAACTACAGAAAAGAGCTATAAGGATTATTCACAAAGTAGATTATTTAGAACACACTAACATATTATTAACTCTGGACTATTGAAACTTCAGGAGCTAGTAAAGCTACAGACATTGTGTGTCATGTTTAAGGCTAGAAGTAAAACATTGCCAGCAAATTTACAAAAAACTGTTTGTCATCACTTCTGAGAATACAGAGCATAGAATAAAAAGTCATTTCAAACAGCAATACTCAAGGACAACTTTAAAACAAATGTGTACATCAGTGGTGGAGGTAAAATTGTGGAATTCTCGTTACAATGAGGTAACAACCTGTAAAAACATATTCCAATTGAAAAAATATATAAAAGATAAAACAATAAGATCATATGGACAACCATAAGTTTTTACATTGTGCTTTTTATTTATTATTTGACTTGCTTTTTAGTCTGGTTTTGTATTTGCTCTGTATCTTTCCATGAGGTGTGTAGTATTATTATTATTTACTCTGTTTGGTTTATACTTTATGAAGTTTTTGCACTTGTTGTGTTTTTCGTGTGTTTATTTTTTATTGTTTCATTACATTTGGATATATGTATTGTTTTAAATGATATTCATGAAGTAAAATAATGTATTACAGTATTTCCTTGAATGACCGCCGGGCATGTAATATACGCCTGCCTTGAACTACTGCCGGGACAAACTCGCTGCCCAAAATAATAAGCGCATGCTTACTTTTACCGCCGGGTCAAATTCGTGACGATTCCCTGTCTTTTTCAAAATGGTCGGAGGAGTTTATTTTTGCTTTTACTATGTGTAAACCTGGGGTCTTGTTCCACAGCCATACAGATCACACTAATGGTTGTGATATAAAACAACTTTAACACTCTTAATATGCGCCACACTCTGTGAACCCACACCAAACACATTTCTGGAGAAAATTGACTCTAACACATTATAAACGCAACATAAGAATTACCCATAGTGCTGTGCATCCATGACTCTTGGCTATATTATACACCCGCTAGCAACACCCCCCTCCCCCCTCTGTGCGTTGTTTGAGGTGGGAGGCGTGTGTAAAATATAGCCAAGCGTCATGGATGCACAGCATTATGGGTAATTCTTATGTTGCGTTTATGTGTAAAAAAGCCAATGTTCTCCAGAAATGTGTTTGGTGTGAGTTCACTAAGTTTGGCGCATATTATTAAGGGTGTTAAAGTTGTTTATATCACAATCATCAGTGTAAAAGGTATGGCTGTTGACCAAGTATGCATTGCAATCACATATGAGAAGCGGCTAAATGCATCCGTCCGGCTGGCACGCAGATAGCATGGCGTAAAAAGTGGGCACGATGACATGCTGTAGAGCAGGGGCGCTACCACACTTTTTCTGCAGGCGAGCTACTTTTCAATTGACCAAGTCGAGGAGATCTACCTCATTCCTATTTATAATTTATATTTATTTATTTAATTATGAAAGAGACATTTTTGTTAAGTTAATGGTGTTTAATGGTAATACAAGCATGTTTAACACACATAAATTCCTTTCTTTCATGAAGACAAGAATATAAGTTGGTGTATTTGATTCTGATGACTTGCATTCATTGGAATTAGACAGTGGTGCTGATAACGTCCGCATTTTCAAATGGAGGAAAAAAAAAAAGTCATCCTTTCTGTCCAATACCACATGAAAGTGGTTGGATTTGGCATCTCATTTGTCCAACTTGCATACTCGTTTTTAAACACTTTGTTATGAGAGTAGCATATGTGTGTGGCCCTTTAATGTGTGGCAGCAGGTGAGTGACGTCAGTGAGTGTGCAGGTGGGCAAGCAAGTGAGAAAGCGGTCGCTGAGGGCGGGGGAGAAATACATTGGCATCAAACTCCGTAGCTTGCTAGCTTTCTGAGACTCCTATTTTGTTAGCACAGGCAGGATGAAACAGGTCTTTTATGGTGAAGACAGGAACTGTGCTGTCGGTCTTTAGAGTTTTTACAGTAGGTACGGAGTCTATAGAAATAAAATGTGTTTCTCTGCGTCCGCCCTGTTAGTGATTTTTTTCTTAAATATGAGCTTGCAGCAGCCAGCGTCATCTCACAAGATCCTCGGGTGCCGAGAATGTCAAACAACTGACGAAAGTGAAGTCTTGGTATGATTGATGATTGCTCATTTTTACGTCTATTTTTTAATGCCTGGCTTGAGATCGACTGACACACCCTCCGAGATCGACCAGTCGATCGCAAACGACGTAATGCCCACCGCTGCTGTAGAGCAACGGTCCACAACCACCGCGCCGCTGCCACAGAATTGTTTTTTATTTCATTTTGTTTTATCATACTCATTTTTTTAGTACTTGCCATTGGTAAGCGCAGCTTGAGAAGGGGTTTTAACGTTATTAGCGCCTGCTTACCTTTACCGCATGCTTTGATTAAGCGCAGGAGTGAAAAGAGGTTTTAAATTAGCCGCCGGCTATTAATCAATCAAGTAAATACGGTATGTCAAAGGGGGCAGGAAACTATAATATTTTATTTCATCCTGCTCCTTCACAGGCACTGTTGTGTGAATTTAAATTGAATAATTGAGGTATAATAGTGTATCGTTCATAATGCACATCAATGAAGGAGATAAATAAAAATAAACTCTAGCGGGTCACCGTGCTAATGCTAACTCGGCTAACGTTAGCATTAAGCCTAGAATGTTCCTCAGCACCACTTTTAACTCAAAATTACGTTCGCCGTAGGCAAAACAGCAAACAATTTAACACGTTATATTCAGTAAAAGGGCAACTTTGTTCTTACCATGATGCCGAGTCAGCGGACTGAACGCTGCGGAAGAGCACAGACTCAAAGTTAGCGAGACGATTAAAAACACTGCACACAAACGAATAATATAACAAATAGTTTGATCAACGTGTGGCTAAAAAAGAGTGTTAAGATACGTCGGTGAGAATATGATGTAATTGTTAGCGTTTAAAGACGATGGATGATGATTATGTGCAATGTTGTTGGTGTGGGAATGTGAGGCTCACCGGACAAGCTAAGAGAGGGAGAAAAAAGGGGTTGTACTTCCGGTAGGAAGTGGTTATATAAAGCACTACGGCAAGCGCAGAGGGTTAAACAAAAAGGCGAATCGACAGTTTTTACATGCAGTGTTATCGAGTACGCAAGACATATATCGCTTTTTTATCAGAATGTAACACATAAAGTTGACGATTATGAACATTAAGTACTATGGATAGTTAATAAATACAGCGAAGAGTAGTCATAATGGAGTAAACAGTGCATACACCTGCTGTCTTTACATCCAGGCAATGCCAGGAGTGTATGTAGTAAAAATACTACACATTAATTATGGATGATTGACCTATTCAATGCTGCAATTACGTCACATACATTTTTTTTGGGGGGGGGGGGGGGGGGGGGGGGGATAATGTATAATCTACAATCTAAAGTTGCTTAATAGATAGAGACTTGAATGTTGAAAGTGAAACACAAATGTGTTATTTTTCAAACAATAGTTGTATAATAGAAAAAAATCAAAATCATGGATTATTGACCTATTTAAGGCTCCAATTACTTTACATCGAATAATCTACTTCAAATTTTAATTTTTTATTGGGGTGGGGGTAAAGTATTCCATAGTGTTTTTGCCATAAAAACCTTCTGTGTTTTCTTTGACAAAAAGGGCATAAAACATAAAACAGATTTTTTTAGACCTTTATATTGGCACATTTGTAGATTTAAAGTTGAATTCAAAGTTGAGGCGTAATGCAAAAAATACATATATGACTAATTTTTTTACATCTTTATGAACATTTCCAAGTCCCAAGGACCAATTTTAGGGGAGCCCATAAAAGTATTTATGTATATATATATATATATATATATATATATATATATATATGTATATGCCCGGCCTGTTCCCATGGGGCCCGGCCGGGCACAGCCCGAAGAGGCAACGTGGGTCACCCCTCCAATGGGCTCACCACCCATACCAGGGGCCATAGAGGTCGGGTGCATTGGGTGCATTGTGAGCTGGGTGACAGCCGAAGGCAGGGCACTTGGCGGTCCGATCCTCGGCTACAGAAGCTAGCTCTTGGGACGTGGAACGTCACGTCACTGGGGGGGAAGGAGCCTGAGCTAGTGCGCGAAGTCGAGAAATTCCGGCTGGATATAGTTGGACTCACTTCGACGCACAGCAAGGGCTCTGGAACCACTTCTCTCGAGAGGGATTGGACCCTCTTCCACTCTGGCGTTGCCGGCAGTGAGAGGCGACGGGCTGGGGTGGCAATTCTTGTTTCCCCCCGGCTCAAAGCCTGTACGTTGGAGTTCAACCCGGTGGACGAAAGGGTAGCCTCCCTCCGCCTTCGGGTGGGGGGACGGGTCCTGACTGTTGTTTGTGCTTATGCACCAAACAGCAGTTCAGAGTACCCACCCTTTTTGGGAACACTCGAGGGAGTACTGGAAAGTGCTCCCCCGGGTGATTCCCTTGTCCTACTGGGAGACTTCAACGCTCACGTTGGCAGCGACAGTGAAACCTGGAGAGGCGTGATTGGGAAGAATGGCCGCCCGGATCTGAACCCGAGTGGTGTTTTGTTATTGGACTTTTGTGCTCGTCACAGTTTGTCGATAACAAACACCATGTTCAAACATAAGGGTGTACATATGTGCACTTGGCACCAGGATACCCTAGGCCGCAGTTCCATGATCGACTTTGTAGTTGTGTCATCGGATTTGCGGCCTCATGTTTTGGACACTCGGGTGAAGAGAGGGGCGGAGCTTTCTACCGATCACCACCTGGTGGTGAGTTGGCTGCGATGGTGGGGGAGGATGCCGGACAGACCTGGGAGGCCCAAACGCATTGTGAGGGTCTGCTGGGAACGTCTGGCAGAGTCTCCTGTCAGACAAAGTTTCAATTCCCACCTCCGGAAGAACTTTGAACATCTCACGAGGGAGGTGCTGGACATTGAGTCCGAGTGGACCATGTTCCGCACCTCTATTGTCGAGGCGGCAGATCGGAGCTGTGGCCGCAAGGTAGTTGGTGCCTGTCGGGGCGGCAATCCTAAAACCCCTTGGTGGACACCAGCGGTGAGGGATGCCGTCAAGCTGAAGAAGGAGTCCTATCGGGTCCTTTTGGCTCATAGGACTCCGGAGGCAGTGGACAGGTACCGACAGGCCAAGCGGTGTGCAGCTTCAGCGGTCGCGGAGGCAAAAACTCGGACATGGGAAGAGTTCGGGGAAGCCATGGAAAACGACTTCCGGACGGCTTCGAAGCGATTCTGGACCACCGTCCGCCGCCTCAGGAAGGGGAAGCAGTGCACTATCAACACCGTGTATGGTGCGGATGGTGTTCTGCTGACCTCGACTGCGGATGTTGTGGATAGGTGGAAGGAATACTTCGAAGACCTCCTCAATCCCACCAACACGTCTTCCTATGAGGAAGCAGTGCCTGGGGAATCTGTGGTGGACTCTCCTATTTCTGGGGCTGAGGTCGCTGAGGT